>NC_045732.1:25946376-26103886 GCF_009834535.1 Camelus ferus
ACCCTCCTCTCTCTCTCTCTCTTTCTCGGAGTGAATTCTTGTATCTGAGAACTTGTCTCCTCCGGATCTCCCTCCGTCCCTCTCTCTCTCTCTCGGAATGAATTTTTCTATCAGAGTATCTCGTGTCTTCTCTCTCTCTCTAGGAGTGAATTCTGTAATCTTGCATGCTCCTTTCTCTCTCTCTCTCTCTTTCTCGGGGTGAATTCTTGTATCTGAGAACCTGTCTCCTCCATCTCTCTCTCTTTTCTCTCTCTCTCTCTCTCTTTCTCTCCACTCCTCTCCCTGTCTTGCAGTGAATTCTTGTATCTGCGACCCTCCTCTTTCTCTCTCGGAATGAATGCTTGTATCTGAAAACTTCTCCCCGCTAACCTCCTCATCTCCCTCTTCTCTCCTCTCTCTCTCTCCGCCCCCCCTCGCTCACCCGGTCTCCCTCTCTCGGAATGAATGCTTCTATCTGTGACCCGCCTCTCTCTCTCTCTTTCTCGCAGTGAATGCTTGTATCTGGGACCCTCCTCTCTCTCTGTCTCGAAGTGAATTCTTGTTCTGCGACCCTGCTCTCTCTCTCTCTTTCATTCTCTCTCTCTCTTTGTCGGAGTGAATTCTTGTATCTGAGAACTTGTCTCCTCCGGATGTCCCTCCCTCCCTCCCTCTCTCTCTCTCTCTCTCTCTCTCTCTCTCTCGGAATGAATTTTTCTATCAGAGTATCTCGTGTCTTCTCTCTCTTTCTAGGAGTGAATTCTGTAATCTTGCACGCTCCTTTCTCTCTTTCTCGGGGTGAATTCTTGTATCTGAGAACCTGTCTCCTCCGTCTCTATCTCTTTTCTCTCTCTCTCTCTCTCTCGCAATGAATGCTTGTATCTGCGACCCTCCTCTCTCTCTCTTTATCGGAATGAATTTTTCTATCATAGTATCTCCTGTCTTCTCTCTCTCCGCCCCCCGTCTCTCACCCCCTCTCCCTCTCTCAGAATGAATGCTTCTATCTGCGACCCTTCTCTCTCTCTCTCTCTCTCTCGGAATGAATTTTTCTATCAATCAGGGTATCTCCTGTCTTCTGTCTGTCTCACAGTGAATGCTTGTATCTGCGACCCTGCTGTGTCTGTTTCACTCTCTCTCCCCGTCTCTTTCTGGGAGTGAATGCTTGTACCTGAGATCCTCCTGTCTACTCTCTCTTTCTGGGTGTGAATGATTGTATCTCTGACCCTCGTCTCTGTCTTGCTGTGTCTCTCTGTGTCAGAGTGAATTGTTCTATTTGCGACCCCTCTTCTCCCTGTCTCTCTCGGCGTGAGTGCTTGTGTCTGAGTCCCTATCTCCCGCTTCCTCCCCTTCTCTCCCTCTCTCTGTGTCTCTGTCGTGCTAGGGATGATGCCTTGTATCAGAGAACAGCTCTCAGTCTCTCTGTCTCATGCTAGAAAGATGCCTTCTATCTGATTCCCTCCCTCCCTGTTCCCTGGTCTCCCTCTCTGGTTGTCTCCCTCTGTGCTAGGATTGCTGGCTTGTACCTGAGAACGTCTCTCCCTCTCCCCCTAATAGAGCATGGCGTGTATATGGCTCCCTTTCTCTATCTGTTCCTCTAATGCTGGGAACGCTTCCTTGTATCTGAATCCCTCCCTCCCTTCGTGAATCCCAGCTAGTACCTCCTGCCTGCCAGTCCTACACTCTGCCCACGACCTGCAGTCTCCCTCTACTGTACCTTAATTTCCCCAAAGACACCTTTATCGTCATCCTCCTCTCCTCGGACGTAGGAGAGACACACGAGGGAAAGAAGTTTATTTCTAGTTAGAGTGTCAAAAGTTAAACACTCTGAGATAATCTTAAAAGGATCAAGAGAAAACCTTGTTACTTACCAAGGAACCCTCTAGCTCCATTACCAGAAATTCTGAAGAGATCACAAAACTCCCTTGTGGCTTACATAGTATGGAAGAAAAAAATGACAACCAAAATGCGCTCTCCATCCAAGTTGTCCCTTAGATTTGCACGCAAGGCAAGCTGAGGCCATCAGCACTAATAGAGCTGCTCCTAGGACGTGTAGAGGGGCCTTCTTTAACGTAAAGAAAAGTGTGCTCATTACTATCACGAAAACAGTAAAGTTTCAGCATTAAAGGTGTATTTTAAAGTTAGACTAGTCTAATGTAATAGTTATGAGCTAATAGCTTATAGATCTAATATGAAGGATAAAATCCTAAAATCCAAAATAGTATAAATGACAAAGTAATTTCTTAATGGATATACAAGGTAAAAAGGTGTAAATTGTGACATCAAAAACATCACTCTTATAAATATAATTTACTTTATCTAAACGCCATGATAACCACAAAGGAAATACCTATAGTAAATATACACAGTAGAGAACTATATCTAAGCATAACACTACAATCTTCAAATGACAACGTGAGAGAGCAGTGGAAGACAAGCACAGAGGAACTACAGAACAGCCACAAAACAATTTTTATAGTGGCAGTAAGCACATACCTAGGAGAAGTTACAATTGACTAAATTCTCTAATCAAAATATATGGAGTGCTTAAATCTGTTAAAACACAAGACTGACCATTTGCTGCCTGTGATAGACTCACTTCACTTGTAGATAGAGACTGAGACTGAAGGGGGGGAAAGAGATATTCCATCCAAATGAAAATCAAAAGAAACGTGGGAAAGCTATACTTCTACCAAGCAAAATAGACTATGAACCAAAATAATGAGACAAGAGCATTACATAATGATAAAAAGGTCAAACAGTTATGCACCCAACATAGGGACACGTAAATATATAAAGCAAATATTAACAGACCTAAAGGGAGGAGGAGATGCATAGCAATACAACAGTAGTGGGGACTTTAATACCACACTCATACCAATGGATAAAGGAACGTTGCACTTGGACCATGCATTAAGATCACAAACACTTAACAGACATTTACAGAACATTCCATCCAAAAGCAACAGAGGACACACTTTTCTCAAATGCACATGGAACATTCTCTAGGATATAGCATATGCTAGGACACAAGACAAGACTCCATAAATTTCAAGAATATTTAAATCTTATTGAGCATCTTTTCTGACCACAATATTATGAAACCAGAAATCATTTACAAGAATAAAACTAGAAAATTCTCAAGCATGTGAACATTTAGCAACATACCACTGAACTACCAATGAATTGATGAAAAAAATCAAAGAGAAATTTAAAACAATACCTTGAGACAAATGGAAATACCATCTACAAAAGTTATGGGATGCAGCAAAAGCAGTTCTGTGAGGGAAGTTCATGACGATAAATGGCTGCATCACGAAAAAAAAATCTAACTTTGCACTTCAGTGAACTATGAAAAGAAGAGCAAACGAAGGCCAAAATTTATGAAAGAAAAATGTATCAGAGCAGAAATAAGTAAAAGAGATGTGAAACAACAGGAAAGAGCAATAAAACTAAGAACTTGTTTTTTGAAAAGATAAATAGACAACACTACCTAGACTTGAAAAGGAAAAGGACTCAAAATCAGCAATGAAAGAGGAGATACTACAGCTTACACCACAGAAATGTAAAGAATCCTAAGACTGAAGAATAATTATATGCCAACCAATTGGATAACCTAAAGGAAACGGGTTCATTCATAGAAACATACAGCCTGCCAGGAAAGAATCATGAGGAAATAGAAAATCTGAAGAGACCAATGATGAGGAAGGAGATTGAATCCATAATCGGAAGTCTCCCACTAGACAGAAGCCCAGAAGCAGATGGTTTCTCTGGTGAACGCTACCGAACATTGAAAGAACTAACACCAGTCCTTCTCAAACACTTTTTTAAAAATTCAAGAGGAAGTAACACTTGCAAAAGTATTTTACAAGGCCAGCAGTACTTTGATACCAAAGCCGGAGAAGGACACTACAAGAAAACCATACACCAATATCTGATGGATATATAGATGCAAAAATTCTCAACAAAATATTAGCAAACCAAATTTGACAATCTATGAAGAGGATCATACACCGCGACTAAGTGGGATTTGTCCTCCAGTTGCAAGGATGCTTCAGCATATGTAACTCAGTCAGTACGATACACCACATTAACAGAATGAAGATCAACATCGTCTGATCATCTCAATAGATGCAGAAACACATTTTTTTTTTACTGTAACAGCAAAAGCAAAGGCAACAGAACCAAAAATAAATGGGACTCTATCAAACTAAAGTTTCTGCATAGCAAAACAAACTATTAACAAAAGGAAAAAATAACCTGCAAAATAAGAGAAATATTTGCAAATCATGTGTGACAAGTGATTAATATTCACAATAGACAAAGAACTTGCACAACTCAATAGCATGAAAAAAGTCCGATTTTAAAATGGGCAGGAGATCTGAACAGACATTTTTCCAAACAAGACACACACATGCCCAAAAGGTACATGAACAGGTGCCGAACATCACTAATCACTGGACATGCACATCGGAGCCACCATGAGCTAGCATCGCACACCTGTTAGGGTGACCATCATCAAAAACACAGGCAGTGGGGCTGGGCCAGGAAGACAGCCACGCCCAGAAGCTGTTCTCACGTTCCTGGGTCCCATGGGACTAGAACAAACAGCTCTTGGCTGACTGCTGCCCCCAGGGTGCTGTGCAGACCACAGGCTGACACATACCCCCGTCCTTCTGTGCAAGAGGCCTATTTGCTTGTCCTGCAACTTCAGCCTGAGGGTCACACTTCTGATTTGGCACCTATCTAGGGCCCTACTGAGCTGTACTCTGAAGACGGAGACCGGGAGGTGCCACCTCTGTGCTCTCCTTCCGCCTCACACTAGGTCTCCAGTATCTATTGGAAAGAACTCATACGCTGGTCTGGTGCCCTGATTTTTCTGACCGCCACCCAGGGGACACACTTAGGTCGCCTGGCTCCGGTGAACAGCCGGACTTACATACAGTCTTGGGGGACTGCAGGGTATCTGCATACCTTAAAAGCTGCTGCCTGATGGTCTTGCTCCGAATCAGCCTGAGTCTACAGACCCTCCCCTTGGGACACTGACAGGTCTCAGTCACTAAAAATAAAATGGGCCGCTTGGACAATGCCAGAGGTATGAGAGACAACGAAGAGCTAGGGCAGGACCGAATGATAAGTTTCACCTCCTACATGAGGCTCCATCTGCAAGACTGGGAGAGGGAGCTGTTTTATCTCATGCACGGAAACCAACACAGAGCACCAAAGAGAATAAAGAAACCAAGGAGTATGTTCCAAATGAAACAACAACATAAAACCTCAGAAAAAGTCTTTAATGAAAGCCAGAGGTAAGCAATTTACCTGATGAGGAGTTCCCAGCAATGGTCATTACGGTGCTTACTGATCTTGGGAGAAGAATGGGTGAACAGCATTAACTTCAATGAGACAGAAAATGTATGACAGTACCAAGTAGAAATCACAGAGCTGAAAAATACACTAGAGGATTCAACCGCAGACTAGATGAAGCAGAGAAAAGGATCAGGGAATGTGAAGACAGGCCAGTGTCCCTCACCCAATCAGAGCAGCAAAAAGAAAAATGAATTTAAAAAGTGAAGATAGTTTAAGGGACTTATGGGACAACAGCAAGCCAACCAAAATTCACATTGTAGTGGTCCCAGAAGCAGCAAGAGAGAAGGGGGCAGAAAATCTATTTGAAGAAATAATGGCTGAAAACTTCCCTAACCTGGGGAAGGAAACAGAGACCCATATGCAAGAGGCCATTAGAGTTCCAAATAAGCTGAGCCAAAAGAGACCTATACCAAGACGTTATAATTAACATGTCAAAAATTAAAGACAAGGCGAGACTCTTAAAAGCAACAAGAGGAAAACAACTTGTCACATACAAGGGAACCCCCATAAAACTAAGATTTTTTTCAGCAGAACTTTGCAGGCCGAAAGAGAATTGCATGATGTATGTAAAGTGCTGAAAGAAAACTTCCAGCCAAGAATAAAGGAATCTAAGCGTACACTAAAGAAAAGAAACCACGAAGAGAGAATAAAGGAACAGAGGAGCTACAAACCAGCCAGAAAACAATTAACAAAATGGCAACGAGCACGTACCTATCAGTCATTACTTACATTATTTACGGTTCCCAATTAAAAGTCAGTGTCTGAATGGATAAAAGGACACATCTACATGCTGCCTACTAGAGACTTATTTCAGAGGTGAGGACATAGGGAAGGGATGGAGAAATATATTCCAGACTACTACTCAGCTGTAAAAAAGAATAAAATAATGCCATTGGCAGCAACATGGATGGACATTATTATACTGAGTGAAGTCACCCAGAAAGAAAAAAATACCATATGGTATCACTTATATGTAGAATCTAAAGAAATGACACAAATGAACTTATTTACAAAACAGAAACAGACTCACAGACTTAGAAAACAAACTTACGGTTACCAAGGAGGAAAGCAGGGGCAGGGATAAACTGGGAGGTCAGGATTTGCAGACACACACCACTATATATAAAAATAGATAAACAACAAGGTCCCCCTGTATAGCACAGGGAACTATATTCAACATCTTACAATAACCTATAATGAAAAGGAATATGAAACGGGATATATATAACTGAGTCACTATGCTGCGCACCAGAAACTAACACAACATTGTAAATCGCCTATACTTCAATTTTAAAAAAAACTTAATGATCATTTACATGTCAAAAAATAAAACATATGTTAACCTAAAAAAAAAGAAAAAGAAAAAGATACTCTATGCAAATAGAAACCGGAAGCAAGTTGGGGTACCATACTTAGACAAAATAGACTATAAAATGAAGACTGTAATAAGAGACAAAGGCATTACATAACCATCAAGGGGTCAATTGAACAAGAGGTTATAACATTTGCAAATATTTATTTCCCCAACATAGGAGCATGTACATATATTAACAGACCTACTAAAAGAAAGATGATAATACAATAATAGTAGGGGACTTTACTACCCCTGTCATCGATGGATAGATCATGCAGACAGAAAGTCAGTAAGGACATTCAGCCTAAAATGACACATCAGATGAGGCTGATACAGAAAAGTCCATCCAACAGCAACAGAATACAGGTTCTTCTCAAGTGCACATGGAACCTTCTCCAGGATAGATCATGTGTTAGGTCACAAAAAAAAGTCTTGATAAATTTAAGACTGAAATTATATCAAAAACTTTTCTAATTACAATGGTATGAAACCAGAAATCAATTAAAACTGGAAAATTCACAAATGCATGGAAATTAAACAGCAGGTTACTGAACGACCAATGAATCAAAAGGAGATCTCCAAAGAAGTCAAAAATACCTTCAGACAAATAAAAATGAACGGCACAGGAAGCCTGAAGGAAGGAAATAAAGATCAGAACAGAAATAAATGACACAGAGGCTAAAAAGACAGTCGATGAGATCAATGAAACTAAGAGCTGGTTCTCTGAAAACAAAGAAAATTGACAAACCTTAAGCTACACTCATCAAGGAAAAAAGAGGACTCAAATCAACAAAGTTAAAAGTCAAAAAGGCGACATGACAACTGATACCACGGAACTACAAAGGATAAGAGACTATTATGAACAATTACACATCAACAAATTTGACCACTTGGAAGAAATGGATACATTCCTAGAAACATACAGCCTACTCAGACTGGATCATGAAGAAATGGAAAATCTCAGCGGACTGATTACTAGTAAGGAGATTGAGTCAGTGAATCAGAAACCTCCCATCAAAAGTCCGGAATCAGATAGATGGCTTTACTGGTGAATTCTCTTAAACATTTAAACAATACCAGTCATCTTCAAAATCTCCCAGAAAAAAACAAAGAGGAAGGAACACCCCCAATCTCATTTTACGAGGCCTGCATTACCCTGACATCAAAGTGAGAAAAATGACAAGAATATTACATGGCAATGTCCCTGATGAACATAGAGGCAAAAGTCCTCAAAATATGAGCAACCAAATTCAACAACACATCAAAGGGATCATACAGCAAGGTCAAGTGCAATTTATTCTTGGGCTGCATGGTTCAACATCCACAAATCAATGTGTTTACATCACTTGAAGAAAATAAACGATAAAAACCATATGCTTGCTCAACAGATGCAGAAAAAGCATTTGACATTTGACATAACTCACCATCCATTTATGATAAAAACTCTCAACAAAATGGGCACAGAGAGAATATACCTCAATGTAATAAAGACGGTATAAGACCTGCTCACAGCTAACCTTATACTTAATGGTGAAAAGCTGAAAGCTTTTCCTCTAAGATCAGGACCACGATAAGGATGCCCACTCTCACCACTTCCTTTAACGTAGTATTGCAAGTCCTAGCCACAGTTAGGCAAGAAAAAAAACAAAAATGCACCCAGAGTGGAAAGGAAAAACTGCCACTATTTGTAGGTGAGATATATAGGAAACCCTAAAGATTCCACACACACATAAAAGCTGTTAGAACTAATAAACAAATTCAGTAAAGTTGAAGGATACAAAGTCAATATACAGAAATTGTTGCATTTTTACACAGTATTAAAGACTATCAGGAAGAAAAGAATCCTATTTAGTCATTCTAAGTGAAGTCAGCCAGAAAGAGAAAGAAAAATACCATATGAAATCACTCATATGTGGAATCTAAGAAAAAAAAAAAAAGACAAACTTAAATATAAATCAGAAGCAGACTCACAGACACAGAATACGAACTTGTGGTTGCCCCGGGGGAGGGGGATAGGTAGGGACAGACTGGGAGTCAGAAATTTATAGATAATGACAGGTATACATAGAATAGATAAATAAGTTTATACTGTACAGCACAGGGAAATATATTCAAGATCTTGTAGTAGCTCATGGTGAAAAAGAATATGAAAATGAATATATGTACATTCACGTATAACTGGAAAACTGCTGTACACCAGAAATTGACACAACATTGTAAACTGACTGTAACTCAATAAAAAAAAAGCCTATTTACAATTGCATCAACAAGAATAAAATACATAGGAATAAATTTTATCAAGCAGGTGAAAGACCTGTACACTGAAAACTGTAAGATGTTGGTGAAAGAAATTGAAGACACAAATAAATAGAAAGATATGCTGTGCCCATGGATTAAAAAAATATTGTCAAAATGTCCACAGCTACCCAAAGCAATCTATAGATTCAGTGCAGTCCCTATCAAGATTCCAATGGCATTTTTCACAGAAATAGAACAGTCCTAAAACTCATACGGAACAACTGAAGATCCCAAATAGCCAAAGAAATCTTGAGAGAAGAAAAAACCAAAGCTGGAGACATCGTGTCCTCTAATTTCACACTATATTTGCAAAGTGATAGTAATCAAAACAGTACGGTGTTGGCATAAAAACAGACACATAGATCAGTGGAACAGAATAGGGAGCCCAGAAATAAACCCATGCGCATATGGTCAATGCTCAATTAATTTGTGACAAAGGATCCAGGAATATACAATGGGGAAAAGACAGTCTCTTCAGTAATGGTGCTAGGAAAACTGAATAGCAACATGCAAAGAGAATGAAACTGGACCACATTTAAACCAGACACAGAAAGCTAACTCAAAATGGATGAAGGAATTTAGCATAATACCTGAAACCATAAAAGTCCTAGAAGAAAACAGCTTGTAAGCTTCTTGACATTGGTCTTGGCAATGAGTTTTTAGATTTGACACCAAAAGCAAAGGCATCAAAAGCAAAAACAAACAAGTGGGGCTGTAGCAAAGTACAAAGCTCCTGTACAGCAAAGGAAACCAACAAAATAAAAAGGCAACCTACCAAATGGGGGAAAACAGTTGTAAATCATATTTCTGATAAACGATTAATATCTACAATATATCTAAAAAACTCACACAACTCCTCAAAAAAAATCATTTATGATCCAGCAAAATGAGCTCACAGATACAGAGGACAGATTGGTGGTTGCCAAAGGCAGAGGGGTGGCGTGGGGTCCAAAATGTGTGAAGGGGGTCAAAGATACAAACTTACAATTGTAAGTCCTGGGAATGTAATGTGGAGTATGGTGGTAACAGTTAATAATACTCCTGCGTATTTGAAAGTTACTGAGAGTAGATCTTGGAAGTTCTCATCACAGAAAAAAGAACTGTAACCATGTACCACGTATGGTCACAGATGTTAACTACACTTACTGTGATCATTTTGCCATCAATATCAAATCATTATGTTGTACACCTGAAACTAATATAGTGTTATATGTCACTTACACCTTAAAAATATACATATGAACAGACTTTTCTCTCTCTTATTTACTGCTGTACCCTCAGGGTTTAGATTAATGCCTGAACCATACATACACAGCGTGCTGTCAGTAAATGTTTGTTGACGCAATGAGTCATTGGTCAGCTTTCAGATTCTCCATGCCAGGAAAGCCTTTCATAATGTTTCATAATAGACAAAACGGTTCTTTTCAACACCAATAATGGAAATACTTTACTCCATGCTAGCCAAAAAGACCCCAAACCCATCATGTACCTATATATATACACACACACACACACACACACACACACACACACAAATAATTATTTATACAGACCACATTTTGTTTATTCATTCATCCACTGATGAGACATTTAGACTGTTTCCACCTTTGGTTATTGTGAATAACACTGCCATGAACACTGCTATACAAGTATCTGTTGAAGTCCCTGCTTTCAAGTCTTTTGGGTATACACCCAGAACGAGAATTGCTAAATCGTATAATTCTCTTTTTAATTTTTTTGAGGGAACTGCCACACTGTCTTCCAAAGTGTCTGCACCATTTTACATCCCCTCCGCCATGCACAGGGTTCTAATTTTCCTACAGCCTCTCCAGCATTTGCTGTTCTCTGTTCTTTTGGTTTTTGTTTTTTTTAAATAATAGCCATCCTAATGGCATTGCTAATTTTTAAGACTTCTGATAGAGGAAAGAAATAAAATTCAGCTTGTGGATCCGAATTAGATTTCCCACCTGTCTTTTTGACAATTTCAACGATTTATCATCCAACAGATGCTCAAGTAAAACAAGAAATGCTTTTTCCTATGAAAGTGGCTAATGACAGAGAGCTGGTCATGAGCACGGGCTCACTTCCTCGCTGGGCAGCCTTGGGCACGTTCATTTACCTGTCAGCCACTTGCTGGGGTTGTTGAGAAAATTAAATTGTTTCATAGTTAAAACAGCCCCCTCCTTTTTTTAAAACCAGTGACTGCCACCCAGGCATGTGTCAGGCACTGCTAAAAGGTGCGTTGTTTACGGATTCGCCCAGAACTGAAACCTTCTCGGTGAGTCCCATCTTGATTACCAGGGATCCAAACCAGTTGTAACTAGGATTTCTTTATTTCTCTTCTTTGCCAGATTTGCCAGAATATATCTGAAAGACTGAAACCCTTAAACGCACTTGTCAAGACATTTGCTGCCTCATTAGATGTTAAGAACTTCTTAAAAGGGAAAATATTGTAGGAGGGGAAATAGAAAATCTCTTTCATATGGACACACAAATAGGATTATTTCTTGGCAGAAAACTTTATAAATGGAAACTCTTAATACAGTAGTAAGACTGAATTTAAATACCTTTTCTCCTCGAAAATGCCATGCCATGGTCTTAATTATTTGTTACATTTCTAAAGTGCTTTTCTTCCCAGGAAGCTCATTACAAACTGTCTCCTGACCTGATTCAGTTTAACTCCTTTGCAGGGGAACCACCCTTCAAAATGCACCAGAAACAGATCAGAGAGCTTGCAAATCAAGACCCAGAATTGCTTTGCAAGGGTATCGCATTTTATGAAGTGTGACACTGTTGCTTATCATTCAGGATTCAAATTATTTCAATCCCTTAGGTAAAATACTCACTTTTGGGCTTGAGTCAAACTATAGTGGACAAGTTGTAGATTCCTGAGAAAGTGGGCTTCTAATGGAAATGCTGACAAGCCACGAACAGCAGGAAGGCTAATGGCTGCCACTGAAAATCCACTTACAGATTACGGTAATAGAAACACATATTTTCAAGTGCCAGCTAGAAGTTCAAGGATTTATTTTTTATGTTGCTGTTAATAATAGGCTGCCCTATACTTTTGGCGTTTGATTTTGTCTCATAAATGGGCTTAATTCAAGTTAATGCTGTTGCACTACAGCATTTTTCTTCTGCTTGATTTTGAGAGGTTTGGATGTCCCTTGGCAGAATTATCAGTGCCATTCATTAAAGGTGAATAATCGGTGTATTCGTAATATCGTGCAATTTTGAATCTAGAAAGGATCACAGCGATCAGCAGATCGTCTCCACTCTATCTGCTGGAGGGGGGTTGAGATCTCAAAAGTCACGAGCTAGAGTTTAAAACGGGAAACTGAGCGTCAGGGGGAAGTGACGGTGTGCCTGAGGCCTCAGTGTTTTCTTACCTGTGCTATTACGACGCCCTTTGGCCTCATTTCCTTGCCTGTCATCTTTTCTTCTTCCTACCATGTTTTTTTTGATGATAAAAGTAATAGGTTCATGAGAGAACTATTAGAAAGTAAATCATAAAAGGAAACTAAAAATCACCTGCAGCCTCATCACCCGGAGTCATCACTGGTACTGTTTTGGGGGTACTGCCTGCCTTTTTTCCATCTACATGTACACACTTCCTTTCATAAAACTGATAGAAACTCGACAACTTGGCACAGAAGGTATTTACCTCAACATAATAAAGGCCTTAAATGACAAGCCCACAAGTAACATCATACTCAACAGTGAAAAACTTAAAAGCTTTTCCTCTAAGATCATGAGTAAGACTTGGATGTCCACTATAGCCACGTCAGTTCAACACAGTATTTGAAGTTCCAGCCAGAGCTATTAGGCATGTAAAAGATACAAAAGGCATCCAAACTGGAAAAGAAAGAAATTACCTCTGCTTGCAGGGATGACATGATTTCATACGAAGAAGCGCCCCAAACTCCACACATACACCCAGAATCCTGTTGCAACTAATAAATACAGTAAAGCAGAGGATACAAAATCAACATATAAAAATCACTTGTTTCTGAACACTAACAACAAACTATCCCCAAAAGAAATTTAAAATTCTCACTTACAATAACATGAAAAAGAATAAAATACTTAGCAATAAACTTAACCAAGAAGGTAAAAGACGTTTATACTAAAAACTGAAAACAGTGTTGAAACCAATTAAAGATACGAATAAATGGAAGGATAGCCACGTTCATGGACTGGAGGGTTTGAAGTTGTTACATGTCCACACCACGCAAGGTGAGCTGTAGAGTCAATGTAATCCCTATCAAAACCCTATGCCAATTTTTTATTGAGAAAGAAAAAGCAATCCTAAAATTTATATTGAACCACAAAAGATCCAAATAGCCAAAGAAATAGTGACAAAGAACAAAGCTGCAGGTGTCATTTCCTGATTTCAAAATACACTACAAAAATACAGTAATCAAAACATTCTATTATTGGTATAAAAACAGAGAGAGACTAATGGAACAGAACAGAATTCAGAAAATAAACGCACACATATATGGTCAACTGCTGTTCAAAAAGGGCACCAGAAGTACACCGTGAGGAAAGGGTAATGTCTTTAACAAATGGTGTTGGGAAAACTGGGCATCTACATGCAAAAGACTGAAATCATTAATCCATTTTGAATTAATTTTTGTGTAAACATAAGATTTCAAACTAAACTCCTAAAAGAATACACAGGAGAAAACCTTGATGGCACTAGTCTTGTCAATGATTTTTTGGATCTGAAAATAAAAGCACAAGCAATAAAAGCAAAAATAGACAAGTGTGACTACATCAAACTAAAAAAGCTTCTGCACAGCCAAGGAAATAAGAGTAAAAGGACAACCTATTGAGTGGGAGAACTACCTGGTAACCGTATCTTCAACATCTAAAATATTCAAGTAACTCCTACAACTCAATAGCAAAAAAAAACCTGATTAAAAATGATAAAATAACTTGAGTAGACATTTTCCAAAGAAGATATACAAAATGGCCATCAGGTATGTGAAAAAATGCTCGGCATCACTAACTGAGTGGAATGCAAGTCAAACCAGAATAAGATATTCTCTCTCACCTGTTGGGACAGCTATTAAAAAAAAAAAATGCGGCCAATGAAATTGGAAAGAATCCTTTCATACTGTTTGTGGGAATGTAAAATGTAGCCACTATGCAAAACAGTATGGAAGTTTCTAAAAAAACATGTTTTTTAAAAAAACTACCAGATGACCCAGCAATTCCACTTCTGAATATATATCCAAAAGAGCTCAGAAAAATAACTTCACTTCCATGCTCAATGCAGCATTACTCACAATAGCCTAGAAGCAGAAACAACCTATATGTCCATTGATGGACAAATGGATAAAGAAAATGTGGTTATATACATACAACGGAATATTATTCACTGTTTAAAAAAACAAAAGTGAAATCTTACCCTATGTGACAACATGAATGAACCTGAAAAACATTATGCTAAGTTAAATAAGACAGTCACAGAAGGACAAATACTGACTGAACTTTCACGAGGTTTCTAAAATGGTCGAACTCATAGAAACAGAGCAGAATGGTGGTTGCCAGGGGCTGGCAGGAGTGGGAAATTGGGAGTTGCCATTCAATGAACATGAGCCTTGTTATACAAGATAAGCTGCTGTACCAGATTGTGCCTATAGTTCATACTTTTTTGTGCACTTAGAAGTTTATTATGAGGCTCACTCTATTTTAAGTGTTCTTACCACAATAAAAATTTTAAGAATTTTGAAAAAATAATGCATTGATACTGGTTCATTAGTTGTGACAAATATAACAATAATATATTGACAAGGAGTAACTCAGAGGTGTTTGGGAAATCTTTGTAACATCTTTCAACTTTCTTCTAACTATATAAGTATTCTAAAATAATTTTAAATGAAAAACAAAACTCAAGTATAAATAATTTTAACATTATGATTGAGGGATTTAAAAAATATCTTACCACTTCATTATATAAAAATTTGCAAAAATTTTTCAATAGTTGAGCTAACAAAATGAGTATTTTATTTTAAAATTATAGAATAGGTGTGTCTCCTCTCAATCCAAACAAAATGGTTGCTGGAAGTTTAACTATAATTTCCCATGGCTCATAATAGCATATTGCTTTTCTATAAGAAAATAATGTGTTTGTCTGTAGATTTTACTCAAATAAGCAAAGAGCAATATTTCTGTATAATTGAAAACAAGTGTAAATTTAAAATAAAAATAATGGAAATTCAGAATCATTCCCTCCAACTCACAGTGCCATCTAATACACACTTTTGAAACCTAAGAAATGTTCGGTTCTTAGAAGAGAAGCTAATCCACTGACTACGGGTTAGGCGTCTCTGGCTCTACATTATTCATCATATGTAAACAAGAAGGCCATAGGGTTTCACCTAGTCCCGTACAGTCAATATACTTAAAACTTAACATTTTAATATAGAAATTGGAAGTCCCAAACAACCGCAGTATAGGAGAGTGACATATGACTGAAGACTGGAGACACGCTGACGTTCTACATAACTTAACATATATTGTTTAACTTCTAAATGTCTTTCATTTCAGCAGTTACATCAGAACAGTCCTGTGAGGTTGGAAGAGCTGGTCCTACCATCTACTGATGCTCACTTTGCCACTTCCGATCTGTGAGCCAGGATACTCAATCACCTGTCCACAGTCCCCCAGCTAGCAGGGGCTGAGTTAACAGTTAAGGCCCATACCCTCTAGTTCTTAAACCAGAGGTCTTTTCAAGGCAACATCTACTTTACGGTGGTGCAGGAGGGAGGCTTTGAAAAATCAATGGGAAAAATCTGTTTCAGCAGATATAAAAGGGTCTAACCAGATTTTTGAGCATAAATCGATTTTGACTGCATTTGAGTTTAAAAATACAAGTTTCAATTGAAAATGTTTTGTTTTTCAGCCAAGAAGACTTAAAGAAACCAACAAAACAATAACAGCTTTCAAAAATCAAGAATAAAGCATGTTTTCTTAAAAAAAAATTGAACTATAGTTGATGTATACCTGTAACTTATATAATATTGCACAACATAGTGATTCACACTGTTTAAACGCTGTATTCCATTTAGTTATTTAAAATGCTGGCTCTATTCCATGTGTTGTCCAAGGTATCTGCAGCTTATTTTACGTGACAGTTTTCCCGCCTAATCTCCTGCCCCTCCCCCTCCCCATTGATAACCACTAGTTTGTTCTCTCTTCCTGTGAGTCTGTTTCTTTTTGGTTATACTCACTAGTTTTTCTTTGTAATTTTTTAGATTCCACATATAAGTGATATAATACAGTACCTGCCTTTGTCTGTCTGGCTTGCTTCACTTAGCATAATCCCCTCCAGTCCATCCATGTTGCTGCAAATGGCAAGACTTCATTCTTTTTAAGATAAAACAAGTTTTAATGCACTTTTTATAAACTAAAATTTGTTTCCATTTGCATCCCAGACCCTCAACTACTGATACAAAAAGTGGATATTAGTACTAACAATCAGCACTCATACTTACCATATATATTTTCAGGAACTTTAGTCTCAACGTAACTGTAGTAGGCTCCGATACTTTCCAATTATACAGATGAGAAACCCAAAGAAAGCATAAGATCACTTAAGTAACTTTCCTAAGCTGACAGCTGATAAATGTCACCCCCTATATTCAAATGGCTGTGACTATAGACGTCTCCTGGGCTTTGGCGCTACTTCAGACTCCAACACTGACGTAGGATGTACATGTCACAGTGAAAGAACTGCAACATTCACTCATTCATTACTACACTCGTCACTCCATTGTTACAGAATACTAGACAGAAAAAGAGGAATAACAAAGTTTATCATTGCAAAGTAGCCTATGAGCTTAAAATTACAACTTTCAATAATAATTTAATACAATAGGTAATTTTCCTGTCACTTCTAAGGAAGGAAACATTTTAGATATTTTTCTTTGTAACTATGGTAGCAAGTTACTGTAGTTAACCACCATTAATTTAGACACTACCATGATTTTGAATATTACCCCATTAAAATAGGAGTGAATGATGGAACTACCATGTGACAAATAAAAATGAAATAAATCCAATTGTGAAAAATAAATATAACTTCATTTTGAAGAAAAGACACTTCACTCACATTTATACAACATTTCTAAGGGTTTGAGAACTTAAAAGTTTCTGTCAAAGAGCTGTAAACTTCTGGAAAATAATACATAAAGATTTATCGTCAGGAATACAGCTGTGGAATTAGTACACAGTTAGCATTAAAAATTTTCACATGAACCTTCAAGTCTTAAGCTCATATTCTTAGAAGGCCCTTCAATTTTTAAATACCTCTGTTTAAATATTCTTGGCTTTCCTTGCTAGATTTAGGACTGCAGGGCAGCTCTGCTCCAAGTCAACAAAATAACAACATATAAAGGAGCTCAGTTGTGTATTGTGTAGACCAGGTGCATCATTAAGTCTGTGCCTTGGTTGAGCTGTTTTGCTCTTTCCCCACTGTCTTGTACGGACGCTGTGTGCCAACATCTGCCCATTTGTCCCTGAAATCTGTCCTGCCATTTAATGAACCTTCTCATCTTTTTAGTGTTGTTACGTATTTGACTAAAACATTCTTTGATGCCTAAGTAAACATCGTCTTACTCTGAACAACCACTACCACCTCTACTCAAAAATACACTGATACATACATCTAATGGAACAAAAAAAAGACTGAAGGTTTCTTCAGGACAGAGTTCTAATAATCTCCTCCTAATTTGGTGTTGGAGGAAATTTGGCAAAAATAAAAGCTTCTTTGAAAGTACTTCATTTTGGCCCATCCAAAAACCACAACTGGCATTCACTCCTAAGCTCACCCTCAGTTATTAGGAATAATACTTATAGCTGATTATGTTAATTGCTTAAAGGGAAATTCGAACAGAGTTTGATAGGGATGGTCATTGACTTAAAGAAGAAGAGCTCTTTGTTCAGAAGGGAAAAGCAGTTGCAGTTTAATTCAAATGAACGTCATCAGCTGGGGATAAGAAACAGAGAAGCTCACACTAAAATAAATTAAAAGCATCAGATATATATTAAGGAAAAAGGTATTAAAATTTCATCAGCTAGGGATATCGTCATACTTACTGTATCCCAGCGGCGGACCCTCAACTGGCCAGAACTGCCAGAGCCTCCCTGAGGGCAAGGGCTAGCTGAGCAGTGTCCCAGCCCCACCCTTGGCTCTTCAGCCATGGGGCTGGAATCAGGGTGTGGAAGGGCCGAGCCCTGGGCCTGACTGCAGTGGGGAAGGTCAGCCCGGCTGGTTCCTTGCCCTGGGCTCCCCACCCCACGTGTACAGTTGGCCCTTGGCCATGAGACCCACATCTCTGCTTCTCCTCGGGGTTAAGCATTTAAAAAACAAAACAAAACAAAACACAACACAACACAACACAAAACAGCAGCAGAGATACAGTTACACTTACTGTATCCAACACAGGGCAGATTTGTTTAAACATAAGGTACACCAAGTTCACACTTCGGACACTTGCTCCTCTCCACAACCCCCCCTCTCCCCGTCCTTTCCTACAGGAGAGAGCTCCGGAGGTAACAAAGCAACAGGAATCTGATACAGAACATAAGAGACTTGTAGTTTCAAACCAAACTAGCAAGCTGCTGGTGCAGTCATGGTTCTAGGCCCACAGGAAAGATCCGGTGGCTATAGTGTTTGAAGGCTGGAGCATCAGAGCTTCAAGAAAATCCTAATATTTTACCTTTAGTAAATAGCATTCATGTTTCTATTGGATTTTCACATTCTAGGAGTAGGTTCCCTTTAAACCAGGAGTTAATCTGGGAACCACAGAAGCACAAGGGCTCTGTGTATAGAATTCAGGAGACCCCTGAACTTGGATGGAAAACGTATCTTAACTGAAATCTTTTTCTTTTATCATGACTAAGTAATAAACCACAGTACTACCAGTAACTATGATTTTGTAAGCAACAGAAGTCACAGGTACTATATTGTAGTTGTTACGGATCCGGTAAAATATCTCTTATGGTTATAATGACTTCCCAGTTGCTGTAGTTGTTAAGCCTGCCAATAGATTGTTATTGAAAGCCTTAATAAAGAAATGTACATGCCCTTGTACCACATATTTACTATTTTGATGACTGCATTCAAAGCAGCTAAATTATAACTCTATGCATTTAATAATGTTATTCTGAGATAGCATATATACACATTACCAGAAGTCCCAGGAGTTTGTGACTTTTAAAAGGTTAAGGACCCTGACGTTAAATACCTCAAAAAATTCTAAGGGTCCAAAAAGGGCTGTAGGCAACCATAGCTGATCCCAGGCTAGACATGGCCCTTAATGCAAGAGTTTGCTTAGTTTGCAATGCAAAGTTGCCAATGATTTGAAATAATAATACTGTTATGTGTCAGAGATCCGAGTTTTAGCTACTTTGTTGCCATCTGTGGAATTTCCATGTTTCCAGGCACGTCAGAGAATTGTAAAGTGCTGATAATAAGCAGCACTCTAAATGTATAAGGGACTAAAGGAAGGGGTAAAGTTACAGTGAAACTAGGTGCTGTGAAAATTGTAACTGGGAACTTAAAGTATCAGCACATATCCAGTGGACCTATGCATACTTACAAGAACGTATACACACACGTCCAAGAATTTTAATCCCTCACTGATCTAAATGCAGATACGTGGCCACGTGCACAGGAGCCACTCCTGGGTCAATCCCTAGAGCAATGCTTCATCTGCATCTCATTTTCACATATCCTTGACAGTCTGAACTTTAAAATTGACATTTTACTCTTAAACTTCTACATATAAAATTGACACTTGAATCTTAAAATTGTACACTTAAAATTGACATTCTATTCTGCTGAACTGGCAGTTTAAGTTGTCGTGAAAAAATGCCAATTGGCTTTAAGTTTTGTTGTTTTTTTTTTTAAATTTATCTTAGTGTGTAGATCATTTGAGGAAGTTTTTCTAATCAAAGGGTTTTGCCAAATTGTTTTCCAATAAATTTGTTTCTTTGAATTTCAGTGACCAGTGGCCAGCCCAGCACTCAGAGGGAATGATAGCAGTGCTCTGCATGGGCAGGAGTGCCTGGGAGAGTTATCCAAAGTTTGAGAACAATGCCACAGAGGAACTGGCTAATAAACATGATCATAATTGTCTTAGCCTAGGTTCACTGCAGAACAGAGCCTGTGATGAAAGATTTTTCAGTATGAAAAGCTGGAGTACAAGCCAATTGAGACAGGAAAGACAGCAAGTACTGAGGGTATCCAATGCCATTTCTAAAGAAGGCAAAGACCAAGAGGCCAAGCAGAAAGCTGTGCCTCAGAGATGTCAGCAGGAAACAAGGCTTCACAAATAAAAATTGGAGCCAAAACTATCAAGAACATGAGCTACAACAAGAAGGGCCAAGGTCCAGAGATGAGAGAACCTAAAAAAGTAAGTATAACACAGCCTCAACAAATTCTAAATCCTAAAGCACACTAATTATAAATAAAACCTTAAATAAGTATATTATAATTTAACTGATGAAAAGCAAATATAAAGAGGAAATCTTGAAGGAGGCAGATGAAAAGACATGTTACATTCATATAAGATTTAAAGTTGATTTTTCAATAGAAAATATGAAAGCCATGAAACAATGGAATGCCATTTTCATAATAGAAACAGCTAATCTGAAACTCTCTACCCATTTAAAAATCTTCCAAAATGAAGATGAAATTTAGATTTAGATCTATAAAAGAAATGGGACAGCTCATGACCAGCAGAGCTGCCTTATATAAGCAAAGGGACTTCTTCAGGCAGAATAAAAATCATCTTAGGTAGAAGCCTTTGTTCCTGGAAATGTAGGAACAAAGGAAGAAAATAGCAAAGGATTAAGAGGTTTTTAATATAAATTAATATAAAATATAAACAATGCTCATCATGTCTTATATCTTTAAATATGTGTCAAATGATGCTACACATCATACATTAGCAGGGAAATGCAAATTAAAACAAAAAGAGGGACGGTATAACTCACTGATAGAGCACATGCTTAGCATACATGAGGTCCTGGGTTCAATCCCCAGTACCTTCATTAAAAAAAAAACAAACTTTAAAATTAACACAATATTATAAACCAACTATAAATTTAAAAACAATGAGATACTACTACATATTTATTAGAATGGCCAAAATCCAGAATACTGACACCACAAAATGCTAGGGAGGATGTGGAACAATAGGGAACACTCATTCATTGATGGTTGGAATATAAAATGGTACAGCCACTTTGGAAGTCAGTTTGGCAGTTTGTTATAAAACCTAAACATATTTCTACCATATGATCCAGCAATTGTACACCTTGGTATTTACCCAAAGGAGTTGAAAGCTTATGTCCATACAAAAACCTGCACATGGATGTTCATAGCAGCTCTGTTCATACCGTCAAAAGTTAGAAGCAATCAAGATGTTCTTCAATAGGTGAAAGGATAAACTGTGGTGCATCCGGACGATGAAATATTATTCAGTGCTAAAAAGAAAAAAGACCTATTAAGCCATGTCTAAGCCATGTCTAAGACATGTAGGAACATTAAATGCATATTACTAAGTGAAAGAAGCCAATCTGAAAAGTCTGCAAAGTTTATGATTCCGAGTATACAACAATCTGGAAAAGGCAAAACTACGGAGACAGTAAAAAAAAATCATCAGTTGCCAAGGTTTGAGGGGGAGGGAGGGATAAATAGGTGGAGCACTCATAATTTTTATGGCAATGAAAAAATGCTGTATGATACCATAATGATGGATATATGCTGTTACACAGTTGCTCAAACTCATACAGTGTACAACACCAAGAGTGAACTATAATGTAAACTATGGACTTGAGTGATGATGGATGATGATAAGTCATCATAGGTTTATCCTTGGTAAAAAGTGTATCATGGTGGTGAGTGATGTTGGTAACAGAGGAGGTTGTGCATTTGTGAGGGCAGGGCTTATAAAGAAAATCTCTTTACCTTTCCCTCAGTTTTGCTATGAAGCTAAAACTATAAAAAATAAAGTCAATTTGTATAAACAATTACACAAAAATTTGAGGCAAAAGGGTACCAGAAGATTGACTACTTAAACACTATCTAACAGAAAACTGATGTAATAATATTTAGGTCAAAGTGGACTTTAAAGCAAGATTCATTACTAAAGGCAAAGAGGGATTTCTCATAATGGTAAGAGAGCCCATCTATCAGGATATATGAGTCTAAATTCAAATGAATCTAGTAACATAGTTTCAAAAAAGGTAAGGCAAAAAACAAAGAGAAATAAACTAATCAACAAACAGATTTTAATACACCTTTTATAGTAAATCAGTAAGGATACAGAACAAGAGTAATAGTTCTGATTTAGCAGACGTATATAAAATGCTGTAACTAACAACTTCTAGAATATATATTGCTTGAAGTGCTCTTGGAACATATACTCAAATTGACCGTGGATCATAAAGCAAACCTCAAAAATTTTGAAAGGATTGACAGAGTCTGGGTATTCTCTCTGACCACAGTGGAATAAAACCAATAACAAAAGCAAAGATAAAGCAAAGATATCCCTAAGTGTTTGTAAATTAGGCAGTATACTCCTAAATAATCCATGGGTGAAAGAAGAATCATAATCATACTTAGAAAACATTTTAATAACAGAAACATGACAGAAAATCATGAGGAATGCAGTTAAAGTTGTGCTCAGAGTAGCTATAGCCTTAAATCCATATATTTGAAATGAAAAAATGTGCAAATTCATTGATTTAATCTTCCATTAACCAATGAACCCAAACAAAACACAACCTAAACCCACTGAGTAAGAGAACAGATAATATACATGAGAAATTAATAAAATAGAAATCAACAGAATAAACAAAGTCAAAATGTTGTTCTTTAGACTACTTAGGAACGTTGTAAACTCTCAAAAGTGTCATGATTTAAAAAAAAAAAAGCTAAAAGGCAGAAATTACCATTATCAGAAATCACTGGCATCAAAAAAAGAAAGGACTATAAGCATATGATCGTCTCAAAATAGAGGCAGAAAAAACATTTGATAAAATTCAACAACCACTTATATTAAAAACTATTACCAAAGTGGGTATAAAGGGAACATATCTCAACATGACAAAAGGTATTTATGACAAGCCCACAGCCAGAATAATTCTCAATGGTGAAAAATTAAAAGCCTTCCCACTAAAATCTGAAACAAGAAGAGGATGCCCATTCTCACCACTTCTATTCAACACAGAATTAGATGTCCTAAACACAGCAGTCAGACAAGAAAAATAAAAGGGTTCCAAATTGGAAGGGAAGAGGTCAAACTGTCACTATATGCAGATGACATGATACTATGTATAGAAAACCCTAAACACTCCACACAAAAACTACTAGAGCTGATAAATGATTTCAGCAAGGCAGCAGGATACAAGATTAACATATAGAAATCATTAACAATGAAATATCAGAAGAGCAAAGTAAAAAACAAACAACTTGGGAATAAACCTGACCAAGGAGGGGAAAGACTGAAAGACTTACACCCAGAGAACTATACAACACTGATTAAGGGAATTAAAGATGATTTAAATAAATGGAAAGATATTCCATGCTCTTGGATTGGAAGAATTAATATTGTTAAAATGGCCATACTATCCAAAGCAATCTACAGATTAAAGTGATCCCTATCAAATTTCCCAGGACATTTTTCACAGAACTAGAACAAAGAATCTTAAAATTTATATGGAATCACAAAAGACCCATAATCACCAAAGCAATACTGAAGAAAATGAACAAAACTGGAAGAATAACCGTCCCAGATTTCAGACAACACTACAGAGCTACAATAATCAAAACAGTATGGTATTGGCACAAAAACAGACATATGGATCAATGGAACAGAATAGAGAGCCCAGAAATAAATCCACATACCTACAGTCAATCTTCAACAAAAGAGGCAAGAATATACAATGGAGAAAAGACAGTCTCTTCAGTAAGTGCTGGTGGGAAAACTGGACAGCAGCATGTAAATCAATGAAGTTGGAACACTCCCTCACACCATACACAAAAATAAACTCAAAATGGCTTAAAGACAAACATAAGACAAGACACTATAAACCTCTTAGAAGAAATAGGCAAAATATTTTCTGACATAAATCTTAGCAATGTTCTCCTAGGGCAGTCTACCCAGACGATAGAAATAAAAACAAAAACACATGGAACCTAATTAAAATTAGAAGCTTTTGCACAGCAAAGGAAGCCATAAGCAAAATGAAAAGACAACCTACAGAATGGGAGAATATATTTGCAAATGATGCAACTGACAAGGGCTTCATTTCCAGAATATATAAACAGCTCATACAACTTAATAATAATAATAAAAAAACCCCGAACAACCCAATCCAAAAATGGGCAGAAGACCTAAACAATTCTCCAATGAAGACATGCAGATGGCCAACAGGCACATGAAAAAATGCTCAACATTGCTAATTATCAGAGAAATGCAAATCAATACTACAATGAGGTATCATCCCACACCAGTGAGAATGGTCATCATTAAAAAGTCCACAAATGGTAAATGCTGGAGACAGCGTGGATAAAGGGGAACCCTCCTACACTGCTGGTGGGAATGTAGTTTGGTACAGCCATTATGGAAAACAATATGGAAATTTCTCAAAAAACTTAAAAAAAAAGACTTACCATATACATGATGCAGCAATCCCACTCCTGGGCATATATCCTGAGGAAGCCCTAATTTGAAAAGATACATACACCCCAATGTTCAGAGCAATACTATTTACAATAGCCAAGACACGTAAGTACCCTAAATGTTCATCGACAGATGACTAGAAAAAGAAGCTGTGGTATGTATGTGTGTGTGGTATATATATGTGGAAAATATACATACACACACACACACACACACACACACACACACACACACACACACACGCACACACACAATGGAATACTACTCAGCCATTAAAAAGAATAAAGTCATGCCATTTGCAGCAACATGGAGCTGGAGATCATCACACTAAGGGAAGTCAGTCAGAAAGAAAAAAATACCATATAATTACTTATATGTGGAATCTAAAAAAAGGACAAAAATTAACTAATTTACAAATGGAGACAGACTCACAGACATAGAAAACAAACTTGTGGTTACCGAGGTGAAAGGGTGTGGGGAGGGATAAATTGGGAGTTCAGGATTTGCAAATACTAACTACTATATGTAAAATAGACAAACAACAAGGTCCTACTGTACAGCACAGGGAACTATATTCAATACCTTGTAAAAGCCTATAATGAAAAAGAATATGAAAAGATATATATATATATATCACTAAATCACTATGCTGTACACCAGAAATTAATACAACATTGTAAATCAACTATACTTCAATAAAAAAAATAAAATAAAATCACTGGCATACCATACATACTCAATAGAGGCATTTAAAAATAAGAGAATATTGTCAATAGCTGTGTGTGATTAAAATTTTAGATGTAACAAAATATATAAATTCACTGAAAAACACAACTTACCAAACTTAGGACAGAAAAAAAATCCAACATTCTGAAGAAAAATGAAAAAAAGAAAGATGTATACACATATATTATCATCTATTTCTGTTAAAAATGAATCCATATTTTAAAATACTTTTAAGAAAATATCAGGATGAGACAGCCTCTTCACAGCATTCTTCTAAATATTTAAGTGATCAGCAACAAATTTCATACACAAACTTTTCCAAGGTGGGGGGAGTATATGAATGAATCTCTTACTTGTTTCATGAGGCCAGAATAACCATAAATAACCAAAATCTGACCAGAATATTACAACAAAGAAATTTACAGGCCAATCTGAACATACAAACAAAAATCTTAAAACGAGACATTAGCAAATTAAATCCTGTAATATTTTAAAAGAATTATAAAAAAAAATTATACATCACAAACAAGTGGGCTTCATTTCAAAGAAGCAAGATTGTCTTAGCATAAGATCAATCAATATAATTCACCACATGAACAGAATGTAGGAGAAAAATCATAAATTTTCAGATACAGGAATTTTTATAAAATTCAGTATCTGATGAAATCTGAGCAAATTAGGAAGAGAAGGGAACTTGTTTAATCTGATACAAAGTATTAAAATAATGACATCTGTAATGTCATGCTTACTTAAAAATAAAGGCTTGTTTAAAATGGAGATCCTGGAAGAGCTGTCCCATTATTTAAACTGATAACTCTCACCCTGGATGGAAATTAAGGAGAATATCACTTTGGGTAGAATAAGAATCACCCTATCAATAAAAATTTAAAAAATTAAATCATCCTAGAGAAATTAGAAACCTTAGAAACTTGAGCCTTTGTTGTGCACAGTGCACACACACACACTGGAAAATTCAGTCACATCTTTGGAAGAAGACAGGATATTGTGACCACTATTTGCCACCATAGAAAATAACTGAGTGAACAGGCAGTGGCAAGCGGGAGGGAAACCATCTGCACAGCTATTATATCGTTTGAATTTTACTTCTTCTCTGTGTATCACTAAGTGCCAAAAAAAAAAAAAAAAGCCTTAAAAATCCTTAAAAAATTAAAAATAAAATGTAAAATATTGAAAGGATGGTCACAAAACCAAGCAATGGCAGAGAAGCATGATCAAATAATAGTCTGATTTTACTTTGTGTGTGCATGTGTACTTAAATGGATTTCTTAGAAACATCCTTTAATAGTTGGCCTGAAAGGCTCTGAGGGGTGGTGTTTTAAGCTAGCTACTGCTCATGTCTACTGGTGATGCAGGAAAAATGGATGTGGGGCGTGAGGAGGGCTGTGCCCCAGGCTTCGGTTGAGCCCCTGAGACATGCCCCACCAAGTGTGGGTCCTTGGCTTAGCGCAGGAAAGAGCGAGCCACGGTTGAGTAAAGGTAGATTTATTTAGAGAGATATATCGAAAGGCAAGAGAATGGCCATGAGGTGTAGGGGTTGGGTGCTCAGATTAAAATTAGGCACACACTCCATAGACAGAGTGTGGGCCGTCTCCAAAGAGGGAGAGAGAGGGGGTGGCCACGAGGCGAGGCGCAACGTTGCCAGTTTTTATCGGCTCAGTGGCGTCATATGCTAATAAGTGGAAGGACCACTCTAAGCAGCCTGGGGAAGGGGCTGGGATTCCCAGGAAGTTTGCTGTTTCCCATTCTTTGACCTTTTGTGGCTAGCCTTGGGACTGCCAGGGTGCTCATGGGGATGCTATTTACCATATTAGTATATTTCAATGGGCGTATAATGAAGCTCAAGATCTGCTAGAAGTCAAATCTCCCACCAGCTTGGGCCTCAAGGCCTACTGGGGGTTGAATCTTCCACCATTTTGATGTTAACTGCTCCATCATTCCTTGAATGGCTGTGCCCTGCCCCCTTCCTGTTTCACTGGGAACTCTGAAAGCAAGGATACAGACTCACATACAAAATCTTAGCTAACCCTAGAAAAAATATGTATGGAATGCAGCAGTTTTTAACTCCTCCATTCCACCCTTCATTAAAAAGGTAGCTGATAAACTATGTCTTTTCCCATCAATTCTTCTCTGTTTCCAGGGGCCTTGAGGCATCCTAAAAATTAGCATTAACAATTAGAATTATTGTACAAATAGTTACCAAACTCCTGCAAGTTTATACTGAGATGGCAGACTGAAAGGCGTCAGTCAGAACTTCACAGAGCATTTCTCCGTGTTCCATGCACGTTCCCCAACCTTTCTTTTTTTTCCCTTTTAGCTGAAGCTCGTCTGGTATTCTTCTTGTTGCCAATTCCCTTCTCTGTTCACTCGTAACAGCTGTCTGAAAGTCTAAGGATAATTATAAAATATCTATAAACAAAAATATTATAAATGGGCCATCTCAGGAATGAGTTTGAATGATGATGAATTTTGGTAGATGGAAGGAAGAAAGTTCAGCTATTAGAACAGCTGCCCATGAATTCTATGATACTTCAGTTTTCATTTTTGAAACTGCTTAATGAGGCAACAAACTTTCAAGGCATTAGAGGATCTTCGCACACCGTTGGTGGGAATGTAAACTGGTACAGTCACCATGCAAGATAGTATAGAATGTCCTCAAAAAGTTAAAAATAGGTCTACCATATGCTCCAGGGGTCCTACTTCTGGGTGTATATCCCAAAGAATTTAAGTCTAGATCAGATTCATGGCACCATTATTCACAATAGCCAAGAGGTAGAAACAACCTTAAATGTCTATCAGTGGATGAATGGGTGAAGACAATGTGGTATATAAATACAATGGACTATTACTCAACATTTCAAAAACAAGAAAATCCTACCATTTGTGACAACATGGATAGACCTAGAGGGCATTATGCTAAGTGAACTAAGACAGACACTGAAGGATAAATACTGCATGATTCTACTTACATGAGGAATCTAAAATACACGGTCACACTCACAGAAACAGAGTAGACTGATGGTTGCCAGGGGCAGGGAGGAGGGGGAAATGGGGAGCCACTGTTTAACTGGTATAATGTTTCAGTTACACAAGAGGAATATGTTCTAGAAATCTGCTGTCCAGCACAGTGCATATGGTTAACAGCATTGTATTGTGCACTTAAAATTTTGTCAAAAGAATGTGTTTATAACTCAATCACTATGCTGTACACCAGAAACTAACAAAACATTGTAAACCAAGTATACTTTAAAAAAACATTTTGTTCAAAGGTTATCTCATGTTTAATGTTTGTAAGAACACTTTCTCTGATAACAGAGCCAACAGCTGTCAGATTAAATCGGCAACTAAAAAGTCAGCAAAGGTGGAATTTCAAATTGTGAAAATCAGGAACAGTCTACCCCCTCCCTCCAAATTGGTGTATTTTCAAATATGAAAGTCCATTATGTTTGGCCATCAGGAATTTCAAAGTCAAAGTCAAGGTTGATGAGCCACTGCATTATAAGCCAGAAATTCCTTTTACAGATCTTTTGGTACGATTATTCCTCTAGATTGCAGTTCAGGTGTTAGCAGGGGGCCGACTCCTGTCAGAAAAACAAGAGAGAGCTTGAGCAGAAAGTCCGCAGTCTTTGCTAGTCTGTGCCAGTGGGTGTCAGCTTCACTGCGGCATGGCAGTCGCTGAGGCAGGAAGTTTT
The DNA here is from genome assembly GCF_009834535.1 of Camelus ferus. Taxonomy (NCBI): domain Eukaryota; kingdom Metazoa; phylum Chordata; class Mammalia; order Artiodactyla; family Camelidae; genus Camelus; species Camelus ferus. Next base: position 25,975,512 of record NC_045732.1, read on the forward strand.
GACCTCAAGTTATTCTATTCCTAAACCTAATTATTAATATAGGAGAAAAAAGCTTTGGTAGTTATTTAATAACCATTTCTTGTGAAGGTTTTTGAAGCTAAGGCTGTTTTATTTGTAAATTTAAACTACAACAAAAGATATCTAAGTCTTACTTACTAAGTGCTTGCTCTGTGACAGACACTTTTCTGAAGCCTATACGTACCTGACTTCATTCACCTGTTTTTTATTTTTAATCTATTTCCCCTTCAGTTTTACTGAGATATAACTGACATGCAGCACTGTGTAAGTTTAATGTGTACAGAATAATGATTGGACTCACATTTGTAACCTCAGAACCAGCCCGAAACTGGCCCTATCCTGTTTCTCACAACTCAGTTGTTTTTCAGAGACAACAGAACAAAACTGCAAGTCATGCAACCGAAGCAGGCACAGAGGAGAAAACTCTGACCTCAAACAACACGTGGAACCCTTTCAGAAGCAAAGGGTTCATGGTCCAGGAAGATTCCACGCTGAAACCCCTTCCCCATACCTCACCATAAATGGCCAAGTTCCAAAGCCCTCCCATTGAAAGTGCTTCCAAATACCAACCCTCCTCCACTAACTCATAAAAAGTTTGACCGAACCGCAGATCAGAGAAACAAATTGGAGCCATGCCCTCCCATCTCCTTGCCGCTCAACCTTGCATGAAAGCTTTTTCTTCTCTCAAAAGCAGGTGCCTTAGCACTGGCTTTGTGCACTTTGGGCAGCAAGCCCTTCACTCGGTGACACATACATCATGAAATGATTATCACAGTAAGTTTACTGACCATCATCTCATGCAGATACAAAAATATTTTTCCTTGTGATGAAAATTCTTAGGATTTACTCTCTTAACATCTTTCATATATAGCAGGCAGCAAGTGTTAACTATTTATCATGTTGTGCTTCATTAACTTTTAATAACCCACAGTAGGGACTATTAGTAGCATCATTTCACAGGGGACAAAACTGATCATAGAAGTGAGGTTACTTGCCCACAGTTACACAAGTAGTGGTAAACCAGGAATTGAATACCAATTACACACTCTCCAAACTGTAGTTTTTCTAGAATAGCACAACACTTTGCCAAATACTTTTTCATGACCGGATGTTGCTGATTTCACTTAATTAGGTAAATTTCATTTGACATTGGGATGAAAATAAGATTAGAAGGATCAAGGGCATGGAGGGTTTACCTCTGCAGTAGAGTGCATGCCTAGCAGGCATGAGGTCCTGGGTTCAATCTCCAGTACTTCCATACAATAAATAAATACATTACCTCCCTCCAAAAAATTTTTTTAAAAAAGGATTAAAGGGATCAAGAAACACTTTTTAAAATACTGAGAATACTTTATGAAACATATCCTAATCTTCCACTGTATAAACTTGCTTGAGCTTTATTTGTACATTTATTTGTTGATTTTCTATCTTCTTCACAAATATATAAGCCTAATTAAGAGGAAAAAAACTTATCCAAAGTATCTCCATCACTTAGAACACAAACTAGCATGTGGTAACTATAAAATATGTGATGAATGAATGACTTAATGAAGACAACATATTTCCTTCATTTTTTCCTTCAGAAATATCTCTTCTCCCTGTATCAATTTAGTTTTAAAATTTTTATTGAAACATAGGTGCTACACCTTCATCTGTACTTCTATTCACATTGTCTATCACATTTGATACTTTTTCCCCATTTCTACCGCAGATATGAGTATGCTATAAAAAGTGTTTTAAGTGTCATAAGCATTTCTAGAATCATAAAAAAATGTTCAGAAATGGCACATGTTATTCAAAATTGTGAACTCCTCCCTCATCTGTTTGCTTCTGTCCTTATCTGCCCTTCCAGGAGCTCCACTGAGCAATTTTCAGAGTGAAGACCTGGAAACTGAGAAATTAATGAAAGGGAAGGGAGAAGAAAAGACACTAGACACGATAGGGGTTCTTAAGAAATTGTGAAAACCATGCAGTCCAAGCACAGAGTAGAAGCCGGTAGCAGCAAGTGGAGAGGACCAAGGTTAGGCTGTCCAGGAAAGTATACGCAGGCTGTGAGGAGAGCACTAGGAGAGCTCCCTGAAAATGGCCTTCCCATCTATGGCGACATGTATCAGTCAGCTCAATCGGCTGGACAATGCTACTGTAACAAAGCAGCCTGTGTCCACCTGACACTCAACAGCTATTGTAAGGGAATGGCGATTCTTACCTTGGGACCGCTGAGGTTTTCCAGTCGGTATCTTTGTCATGATTTTTCTGTTCCCAAACAGCTAGGAGCTTGGGAGGGTGAATTAATGGCTCCAAGGCACTCAGCCGTAAGGCATAAGGGAGCGCCCCCCTCAGGCTGCTGGCCCCTGGTAGCGCAGGTGTTAAGAGCTAATTTCTGGTGCCTGTAAAGCCTTCTCGGGCAGGGGGACACTTTTCATGTGTCAGTAATTAGGGAAAGCCCTTGCTGCAGTGATCGTGATGGCCATCTGGAGCTTCTCTGACCTTTCTCTTCAAGTTAAGAGTCAGCAGTGGCACAGCCATTAGGCTCTTAAAAGACACATTTTCCCCATACCTTGCTGACCACACACCTGCACTATTATTAGGCTGTTAAAAAAATCATAAGGAGTGCAGAGTGTTCTCCTGCCTTGCCTAGAAGGAACAGAATTGTAAACAGAAATGCCTGATGGGTTTCAAGGTGACATGCCGTGTTTCTAATCATCACTCTCATGGAGCACTATTTGCGCTTAGGTAGTCACCAAAGCCATGTCATTAAAGCATTAAAGTGTCATTTCGTTATTTCACCTTTTAGGGTCCGATTTATCTAGCAGGGTTTTTTTTTTTTTTTTTTTAAACCAGTAGCTGGAAGCTCAGATCTTTGCAAGTTTCAGATAGAACAGATGGCACAGCCATATTAGCAGTGACACTATATATACACAGCAAGTGAACTAGTGCCATTATCTGGTTAAGTGGCTGTCAGCATTTCCATTACAAACCCCAGCTTTCAAGGGTCTATAATTCAGATACTTTAAATAACATCTGGCTGAAACTTGGTGTATAGAAATGATGAACGTTGAGTAAAAATTAGTATAATTTTGTGAATGCCTGAATACTTCTGAAAGACTCAGCTTGATCGGTCGGGTCTTTTTTTAGCGATGCCTTCTACTTATCAGTATATTCTGAGATTCTTAGCACATGTCATTCATTTATTCAGTCAGTCATTCATTCATCAAATATTTATTTCCCATTCCCCATGTGCCAGGCCCTTTTCTAAGTGGTGGAGATCCTCTGGAAAACAAGTGGGCAGTGTTCCCTCTCCCCATAGGGCTTTTATATTCATGAAGAAAATTAAAAACAAGCAAGTAAAATCTACAAACAAATACGTAATCTCAAGCCAATAAGTATAGCTAGGAGTGAGAGTATGTTTCATCATGTCCTCTCAGTATTTTACATAGTATGTCTTGATCCTCCTAATCTTTTCATTATACTGTCAAAAAAAGGAGCAATGTTTCCTTTAATATTTATATTGTCTCAATCATAGTTAACAAAAATGAACGCACAGCACACCCCAAAAGAATTCTAGCTGCCATGGTATAACAAAAATTTTCTTACCTGACATCACAAATTTTAAATGGACAAAAGATACAAAAAACACAGAAACTGGGGGGAGGGTAAATAGCTCAGTGGTAGAGTGCACACCTAGCATGCATGAGGTCCTGGGTTCGATCCCCAGGACTGCCATTAAAAATAAATAAATAAGCCTGATTACCTCCCCCTCAACAAAATAAATAAATAAATAATAAATAAATAAAAAGCAACATAGAAACTGAGCTTTTCAAATAAATCAAGGCCATGTTAAGATAACCACTGTATGATTGCTAGAGGAGGAAAGGGCACCCAGGTTTTGTAGGGCCGGAGGCTTACACAATTTGGGGAGTCCTCATTTATGAAAATATATCTCCAGTCACAAGTACAAACTTAAGTATAAACGTTAATCTTTAGGATGAGAAAGGGAATAAAAAATTTCACATTTACAAAAGCTCCCACATAACACATCAAAAAACCCAGGACCTACAGAGAGGTCCCTGTAAGTGACCGTCTCAGAAGCTTTAGGTTTACCACCTTCACGGTAATTTGTCTCTGAGTGGAGTATCGCCCTAAGCCAATATGGTGATTTGACACCAATCTTATAACCAAGGAATCGCAAAACAGTTACATGCAAGTTTGAAAGAAAATAAAAGCCCTACTGAATACTAACTGAATTCTAATAAATAAGAAGCAAACATTTAACATAAAAGAAACCAGAAGAAACTACACTTTTAAACTGTCTAGTGCCTAAGTTTTTTTTTCCCCCCTTTAAAACCACACATCGTCTGAAAACTTCTATTTTCAAGGTTGGAGTACTGCTTTCTCTCTACTTGAGAAATTAAGTTCATGTAGCTAAAACTGTCAATTCCAGCAGTAGTGACTTTTGGGCACACCTAAGAGAGGGCTCCTAAGGCCATGTTTCATCTTGGTGAAAAAGAACATTGTAAGATAAAGGTCACCTGCATATGACTAGTATGTGATCATGGGTAGCCCCCCAAATTTTACTTGTTAAGGAAAAGGATGTAGAGGAAAGAGGGCAGGCTTGGGAGACAGATGGTTTTGAGTCAAACCTAAGTTTTCACACTTATTAGGTGAAAATCCTGAGATAAATTAATTTCTCTCTAAATCTCAGCTGTTTTAACCTACAAAATTGCAGTAATAATATCTCCACTGTAAGGATACTTTCAAGCTTAAGTGAGATGCCTATGCCAAGAGGACTAAGCACAGAGGAGATGGTCAACAGCCGCTACCTTGGCCTCCATCCACAGTTGCAACATGTGGAGTAAACCAAAATATATATATTGTATATATATCCCAGTCTCCTTTCTGATAACTCACAAGCTTCCTTCTGTTCACAGTCTTCTTTCTGGTAGTGTCCAGTCACCAGAAGGGGATGTCTGCTGTGACACTATCTCTCAGCACTGAATGATAATGTCTTCTAGTACAAGAGCTTCCAGGGACTTCCTCTATCTTCTTCTAGAAAAAGGGAACAGCCATCTCTGGGCATTACAGAATTATTTGTTTGTCATGCATAATATCCTGTAGGCATAACGATCACAGCTCCTATGTTCAAAGATGTCCCATTAGCCAGCCAATTATGTTGGTGATCTGTTAGTCTCCTTTACAGTCCAAATGCTCCCTGCTCTCCAATTCATATGAACCTTGAAGAATGCCATATGTTCAAATTGCTTCACTCTGGTCTTAGTCCCTTTCCTACTATTATCCCCATCTGTGGAACTGCATGCTTTGGGGAATGGATACTTGACTTGTCGTTGCTTTTAAATCCAAGTTACTGCCTGGTTTATTTACATGTGCTTTCTTTAATTGCTTTCTCCGGGTATTTAATTTGTTTCGTGTTTACTTGACTAAAAATCTTGGTTAAAATAGCCTGTTTTGAGAAAATGTGGAAAGTTTCCAAGTTGCCCATCTTACTCCTAGTTTGCACTTCTAAAGACATGACCATTTAATTCTGGTTGGTAAAACACATCCTGTCTTTGTTCCTGCATCACTGCAGAATAGTTCTTGGAGTCTACATTTCCTACAATTATCTCATCTTCCTTTTATTCATGCTGTTTAGCTTAGGTGAGGAAAAGACCTGAGTCTATTACCTAATTAAAATGTCATTAATAATGACATCAAGTCAAGTAATAGCTGTATGACTGGTGGTGGGGGTGTTACCAAAATGATGCAATCATTATTTTTAACATTTGAAACATTACAAGAAACCTTGAGAATATCTGATTGACTTGATGATTTTATTAATATCAGCACTGTTTCAGTATTTGCATTAAGAGTGATTTTGACTGTCTCTTTAAATGGAAACATCCGTATCATATTCATATACCTCTGAAGACCTAGCTGGTGTGCATGGTAAAGATAGAATTATCTAAATGGTCACATTGCTTTGGATCAAAATGGTACTTTCAGTAAAGGTTTTTCTGAAATCTAGCAAGAGAATTCTTTGCCATTGTTTTGCAATGGAAGCAGTTTAATAGAAGACTCTTGTCCCCTGTTTCTACTTTTTTTTTCCTTAATTGAGGTATAGTCAGTTTACAATGTGTCAATTTCTGGTGTACAGCATAATGTTTCAGTCATACATATACATACATATATTCATTTTCATATTTTTTCATTATAGGTTACTACAAGATATTGCATACAGTTCCCTGTGCTATAGAGAAGAAACTTGCTGTTTATTTTATATATAGTAGATACATCTCAGAGACTGCCAAGTGAACACAAAGCCCAAGATAAGGGTAATGCATCTTCTGTGAATGTTCATTCTACTTGAAATCTTGGGGAAAGAAAATCAAATAATGTAATTAAAAATAATACCTTTTAAATTAACATCTACAGATACATTACTGAATAGAATGTAAAGTCTTTTTGACTAGACATGAGACATGAAAAATATTCCAGTCTGGTGGTGAGTTTGTATGTGTAATGACCCACTGCTTCAGGGGGAACATGGTCATCCTCTGCTGTCCCTAGTGTTACCCTGGCAGAAGTGCTTTATAGAGTCTTGTATAATTTGAAGTATCATTCCATTGTCTCTCTTAGCAAAGCCTATCCAAAAGGGTTTTCCAGAGGTTAACATATTTGTCCACAAAGAAATATCTGTTAATTCATATCTACACACACACACACACACACAATTAAGAGAACAAGTTGGAAAAACAATCCTAGATACTATACACTGCCTTTCCATAGCTTATTTCTGCCATAGATGTTTGCCAATACAGGGCAGTGACCATGACACAGACACATGAAGGAAAAATGACATCAATTCAGGCATTTATAATTTTTATACCAACTTCATTTGAACCACATACTCAAATGGAGGTGGGACTAACTCATCATCACTGTACTTATTATAAGGAAAAAGTGAATAATTGGTACCTGAACTGAGGCAATTCTGAAATGAAATCCTGCATAGATACTTGTAAGGCACGTGGACTAGGTTAAGAGGCTGAATTCAGGTTACTAGTATTTTTTAATGAAATATTTTGTTTTTCTTTTTTTTTTTTGGAGGGGTGGAGTAATTAGGTTCATTTATTTATTTATTGTTATTATTTTTAATGGAGGTACTGGGGATAGAACCCAGGACCTCGTGCGTGTTCAGCAAGCACTCTACCACTGAGCTGTACCCTTTCCCCTTGTTTATCTGATCAAGTACAATTACTCAGGAATATAACATAGTATTATTACACAACAATCCGCATTCATTACAGCCACAGTCAATAGAAATTAATGATAATTTCAACTCTGCTGTACTGAACTGAGCTGGGCTTTTACACTACTTACCAAGACAGTAAAATTATCATGCAAGATTTCAGAATGACTGGCTCATATGGGGAAATAAATGTCATATTTTACTGCCATAATGTCAAATAAGAAACACATGCTAATTACATGATTAATTTTTTCCAATAAAATTATTATTTAGCTGCAACCTCATGTTCACCTTATGTATGTAAGCTAGAGATGTAATATTGCATTTCTAAACGTGGTTATTTGTGTTAATGTAAAACTTTCTCTAATTCACAATTCCATTTTCTAATTGATCTAAAATATAGAAGAAATATTTATCAAAAATACTGTGATATCTAAATCCAGCATAAGAGCTTTGCACTAATCTGTATCCAGTATTACTATATTTATAGTAATTTCTTAGACTGTCAATATATATGTACATGAAGTTGTAGCCTGCCCATTGTCCACGTACACTTACATATAATTTTGACTAATGAAAGAAAACACGACAGAAACAAGTGAAAAAGAATATATTTTATAGATATTACTTTTTATTTAGATTTCTCTTATTATAGACTATATATAAATATTTCTTAAAAGCTTCTGGCATCAGTCCACTCACACTATTCTCATTCTCTCTCCCTCCCTCCATCCACTTTAAAAGGAAAATAACTTTAAAGATACACACGGCTAAAAAATAAATCCATGCATAACTGAATAAAGTGATCCAGAACTTAAGGTGCTTGGGGGGAAAAATAAACCCCCAAACTGCTTTGCCTTTCCTGGATTAGCAGATGAATATGCAGTTCCAAGTCTCCTTCCCATAGGGGGAGCTGCTGCACTATTGAACACTGGAGACCCGGTCTTCACCTAGATATCTACAATTTTAAGCCTACTCTACACAAACAGAAAAGAAACACTAAGAGCTTATTAACATGTAATTGCGGAACACATTTTTTTTTTTTCTTTCTTCACAATGTCACAGATGTCAATTGAATGTGTCTAAGGAAGTTGATCCTATAATCTGTTGGTAAAACAGTATTGTTTTGTTTTGTTTTTGGAAGAACAGAGACCAGGTGAAAAGGCAACGTATTAAATGTGGGCTGTGTAATACACAAAAAGATAACTTTGCAAAAGAATATCATGATACAATTTCAGAAAAGTGAGGGACAAAGGAGTGATCCCCTCCTACGCCACCATTCTTCTGCACAAGTAGCAAGATGAAATATTAGAATACAAATTTTAATAAATTTATGTCAGAACTTAATGACTGATACTTGGAAACGTGGTTTTGTAACAAAGGATCGAATCAACATGGAGGGGAGAGAGGAAGTAATTAAGATGAGATTTGTCAACTCTTTTATATGCTGAGAAGCACCATAACTCGCTAAATTTAATTAAATTCTGATGGAAACCTCAGTGTCTTTATTTATTTCCTGACTCTTAGCTAAGGGTTATGAATACTAATTATTTTCAGTTATTATTTTCAAGAGAATCTAACAATCTAAGTTAAAGCATGAATTAGTTATTGGTAAAGAAATACTTTCAAGTATTAGATGACTATAGTGTTACTGATGAGCTGAAATAAAATACTGTGAAGATCTGAGGTGAAGGTCCTAAGGTTATGAAAAATATTAGTCAGTAAAGACATTTAAAATCCAGCAAGTTATGCTTAAGCAATAAAATTATATCTTTTGTAAAATGAAAAATATGGTATCTTTTAATGGTGAAATTTATGGAAATTGCTTTGTTATTTGCTTTCCCAATTTACCCAAAGAATTGTAAATTTCTTACTAGATTTCTTATTTGAATTCAAGAAAAGCATTCAATTTTATGACTGTGTTTTTAGCTAATAGAGCGGGTTATATTACAAAAGCTTAAATATTTATAATGCTTTATACCTGGCTGATTTATACAGACTAAGAGCAGACCATTTACAATATTTCTCTGAAGCTTTATTTTCCCTTTTATAGTCACTAAATTCAATCCCTGAATCAAGCTCATAAATAACATAAATTACTGGTTAGTACACTTACTATAGCTCTTTCCACATGCTCATATCTTTTTTTAAATATTTTTGTTACACTTGCTCAAATCTTAATCGTAACCTTTATAATGTATAAACTGACAAAGTGAAAGGGCTATAAGGTTTTAGTAATTAATTATTCTGAAATGTACTAATTTAATAATAGAGAACAATAAATTTGCAAGTTTTCAGCAGTGGTGCCACATGATTCCTATTGAGAATCTGAAAGAACATAATAGGCACACAAAGAAAACTGAGTTTGTGACAAAAATATTTTCATAGAAATGAAAAAAAATTTTTTAATATTTTTCACATGCTGTTTTCCTGCTATCAAAAAATCTCACTGATATTATTTCTCTGAAACTGGGATGTATCAAAAGAACTAGTGAAAGTTTGTAGGATAAAATGATTATTTTCATCTACAAGACTGTTCTATACTTCCTTTCATCTTAGGAATTTCAAAAGTCTTTAGCATGTGAACTGACTTACTGAATAAATCATGTAAGCACTCAACCTGATACGAAATTAAAAAAAAAGTGAAATCTGAGGGTAATCAATTAGTTAATTTGGAAAGTAATACTATTAATTAATTTAACAGACATTCACTGAGCATTATGCCTGACGCTGTAATAATCCGTGGGAATAAACAGTCCAGTGAGAGACATGCTTGTTCTGCAGTGGATAAATCCCAATACACATAAAACTTAAGCATCTGGATAGGGAGAGGAGAGAGATGTAAACTTCGTGTATCTGTATTTATACAGATATGTAAAACCAGAGATCCTGGCAGAGAGACAAGGAAAAGGAGAAAAGAGTTAAGAAAGGACATCTCAAAGGTAGTGAATATTGAAGTATACTGTCTAAGCGCAAATATAAATTTATCCCCCATTATTACCATTAGACACACACATGTGCACATGTATACATCCATATATAAATATTTTGGCCAATTTAAACATAAAACCTCAGGGTGATATAGAGGAGAAGGTCAAATATCTCTATAATCTCTGATTTTATTAATTCAGTTACATATATTTCTGTCTCATATACAAATAATAGAATATTTTAAAATATTTCTCTATTCTACTCACATTTAATGAAATAATTTCCTTAAGATGTTTCAAAGCCAGTTCCAGTATCAGTGTCCTCCCATTACCTTGATCCCTCTTCTGCATCCCCTAACACTGTTCTAGAACACACAGCCTTCAGTCTAAGTCATTTGAGACAGCCCATGTGTGACTTTGTATTTGGTGTTCCTACTAGAAATGTTAACTGAATCCATGAGCTCCTGTTTGCATATCATAAAGACGTAAAAAAAAAAAATTACCCTTTTGGAGTAATTTGTGATCTCTATAAAATAACTTCTTCTGATAATCCGTTCTAAAGTAATTTGAGAAGACTTGCTTTCTGTGACATTTGACAATGTAGATATTGATGTGTAACTTTTTTTTTGTGGGTGGGGGCACTGCTAAATTAGTATTTCCTAGACTTCAGGAGTCCTTAAGAGTTCCGAGTGTCAACGTTTCAGGATAATGTTAGTTTCAGCTTTTTAGAAACTTTATTTGCTAATACGCAGTTTGAATTTACAGGAAAAACTGTAATAGGTGACATTTTTCTTTTTCAAAAATACATAACCTTTTATTTATTTTATTTGTGTGTGTGTGTGTGTGTTTGTGTGGAGCATTTTATGAGAGTAAGGCTCGGTGGCACACGTTACAAAAAAATAAAGCTGTACTTTACTACTGGTGATACAAATTAGGAACTCCAAGCACTGTAAAGTGTACAGTGTGTAGTGACAGGACATAAAACTGGAAAGGTCCCTGTGGCTCTTGTACACCACGGTAAGAATTTGGAACTGTGTGGAGTGGGTATTTAGGAACAGCGGGTGGTGGGAGTGGGGCTGGATAGAGGTAGATGATAAGAGTCTAAAAATCACTGCGAGTGGACATATTCAACCAATATTTAGGAATTATATTAAATAGGATTAGGTCGAATAATCCATTAGAAACGTATGCCTAAATCTATCACGTCTGAATCCATTTTCAACATCCTATCCTGAAATGATTAATGTATTTTGGGCATGAGCTAGCAGAATGCCTTACTCTTAAATATTCACACAATGCAATTGCCAATTCTGGAATCGCAGATGAAGCCATTAGCTACACAGTTACATTATGTGATTTTTTTTTAATATAAGTATATATACATTGTAATATAGATTGCTGGCTTTTTAAAAACTTTTTTCCCTTGAATTTTGGAAGGACTAACATGAACTTCAAAGGAGTTCTCCCAGCTAAATTTGCTTAAGATGATGAATAAATGCTCTGCCCATGAACCCAGAGTTGCAGTACAGAATATTTAAGTGCTTGAGTGGAGAGAAAGAGGAAGTATGAGAGTGGCTTTTCATCTGTTCAACCTGTGAGAATGTAAGAACTATTAGCAATACCTTTCCTTTTCCCTTTTACTCCCATCTTTTTCTCCCATATTCTTAATTTCTTCCATTCATTTTTTCAATTCCCAAGTAGACGTGAGTAGGAAAGAAGGCATCACATCTAACTACTCTGGAACTCAAAGGGTCTTCTCTGTTAGATTCTCTACCTTACAGTCTCCAATTCTGTGCCTTTACAGGCATACATCAGAGATACTATGGGTTTGGTTCTAGATCATGGCAATAAAGCGAAAATCACAATAAAGCAAGTTACATGAATATTCTGGTTTCCCACTGCATATTAAGTTATGTTTACACTATACTGTAGCCAATTAAGTGTGTAATAGTATTGAGACAGGAGGGAAGGGGGCAGGGCACAGCCACTCAAGGAATGACATCAATTTAACACCAAAATGGTGGAAGATTCACCAAAATGGTGGAAGATTCAACTTGTGGTCGGCCTTAAGGATTAAGAGGTTTACCTTCTGGTAGACCTTGAGCTTCATTATATGCTCATTGTAACAGCAATGATATATAACATGCTCGCAGGCGCCGTGACAGTCCCAAGGCTAACCGCAAAAGGCCAAAGAATGGGCCGTGGCCCAGTTCCTGGGAATCCCAGCCCCTTCCCCTGGGCAGTTGGATTGATCCCACCTGTAGGCGTGTGAAGCTACTGAGACCATAAAAAGTGACAACACCACGCCTTGTGGCCCTTTGCGCTCTCTCCTCTTTGGAGGCGGCCCGCACTCTGTCTATGGAGTGTGTGCCTACTTTTACTTTAACCTGAGCACCCAATTCCCACACCTCTTTCCTTGCCTTTCTCTTGCCTTACACTCTATGCAGTGTGTATCTCTCTAAATAAACCTACCTTTACTCAGCGGTGGCTCGCACTTGAATTCTTTCCTGCGCGAAGCCAAGGACCCACACTTGGCGGGGCACGTCCCAGGGGCTCAATCAAGACCTGGGACACGGCCCTCCTCACGCCCCACGTATGTTTTCCTGCATCAGTATTATAACTAAAAAAGCCATGTACATACCTTAATTAAAAATATCTTATTGCTAAAAAATGCTAACCATCATCTGAGCTTTCAGGGAGTTGTATGTGCTGGTAGAAACTTTGAAATATTGTGAGAATTACCAAAATGTGACACAAGAAGTGAGCAAAAACACTGTTGGAAAACCAGTGTCGATATACTTGCTCAATGCAGGGTTGCCACAAACTTTCAATTTGTTAAAAAAAAAAAAAATCAGTATCTGCAAAGAGCAATAAAGTGAAACACAATAAAATGAGGTATGCCTGTAATTCCGTTCTTGCTTATAGTCCCATCACTCATGAAATTGCTCTTGTAAAGGTCAAGCTGACAAAAATCCAGCGGACACTTCTATGACCTCAATACTAAAGCAGTATTAAGTTGATCACATCTGCTGGCTTCTATCACACTGCCCCATAGTGCTTTTCCTTGAAACTATCTGCCCCTCCACCTCAATTTCCTTGGCTGGCTCCACCTTCTATGAATAACTCTGAAAATCTCTATTAAGTCCTAGTAGCTCTACCCTGCAAGATTTCCAGTGTCACGGAGGAAGAAATCTCCCTCTGCCTTTCTAGGTTCTTCTGGCTGGTCTAGGAAATCAACTGACATGAGACAGATTAACAGGAGAAAATCACACAACACTTTAACAACATGTAGACATGGGAGAGACCCAGAAAAACTGAGTCACTCACCAAAATGGCTGAAGCCCTCACTTTAAATACCATCTTCAGATAAAGGGAAAAAAAAAAGGATGTGAAGTGGGTGCAGGGGCAAGGGGGTAGTGGTTTGGGACTTGAAAGGAGAGGAAGGCAATTCTCCTGGGGATGCAAAGACAAATGTTTGCTGGGCTATGCAGAGACAATGGGACCCAGAGAGAAGTTTTAACCGCAGACTCTGCTGGCTCCTCCCTGTCTCCACGCCTGCTTACGCCATATTATTTTATACTAGGTACACCTATTACACTACTGCTGTCTATGGGGATGGCTCCCCTCCTGGAGCAGGTCCTCTGTCTACATTCTTTTAGGCAGTTAGGGAGAAGGTCAAAGTTTCTTCCTCAATCTTTTGGGCCTTCATTGTTTTCAGCTTGAAATCATCTCCATGCCACAGAGACATTTTAGGGGTGGCAAAATTTGCTCCTCTACAACCCCAAAATAAATACCTTGGAAGCAGAGTCATCTTAAGCAATCCAAGAGATATAAAATGGATGTTAACTTAGTTTGCAAAAAATCCATTTGAAAAGGCTTACTACCCTATCAAGCCCTAAGTGGACATATCCTTTTCAACAATTACAAAAGTAGCCAGAACACTAAAAGCTCTCTTCCAACATCAAGTATAGGATCTAGAAATTGCATCACTTTTATGTCATTTATATTTCATTTTTAATTTAAACTTCAATCAGTCTCCCTTTCTTAATTTGATTCATCCATTTCCCCCTCTCTACATTACAGTCCTCAGTTAAAATATAATCCCTATTCATAATAGATAGGTTTTCTACGAGTAAAATAACTTCAATTAGAAGACTGAAGGAGGGAAGGTTGAAGTTAAATGCTTCAAATAATTTCATGTTAAGTATCTAAGGACAGGAAATCAAGGGTGAGGACATGGCAAAGCAGAGGCAAAAATGTTAAAGGAGAAGAATTTTCTTTAAAAAGTACCAACCCCAGATAATTTGTGCAATAAGTTGTAACTTTTTGGCGGGAACTCTATCAAAACAACCAAGTGGGTGGGGAGAGGGAAGGGATAAGTTTGAAGTTTGAGATTTGCAAATACCAACTGCTATATATAAAATAGATAAACAACAAGTTTCTTCTGTATAGCACAGGGAACTATGTTGAGTATCTTGTAGTAACCTATAAGGAAAAAGAACATGAAAACAAATATATGTGTGTATATGTATGACTGAAACATTATGTTGTATGCCAGAAACTGACACATTGTAACTGACTATACTTCAATTAAAAAAACAAAAAAAACTGAAAAGTGAGTCATTTTATGATGTGCGTCACCCTAGGAGAATCATTCCTAAAAAGTTAACAAAAGAACCACCCTGAATTATCTACTTCAAAAAAGTGCAGAAAACCTTTCCCTTTGTCTTCAACAGTCACATACTCATGTGCACGTACATTTCTTACTGTTCACCTGCTGGCTTCCTCTACTACTCATATCGCTAAAAGTGTTTGGGTTTCTTTCTCTATAATGTCTGATTTCATGCTGAGAGAGCCCCTATCGGTATCCAGTAAAACAGAGAATGAAATGTAGATGATATCATGATCCCTTAAAATCATTCACTTAGAGACTTATTTCTACAGGGAAGCAGAAAGGAGAGAAAAACAAAATTTTAAGACAAAAAAGATCCACAAGACACAAATGAAGTTATTTACAAAACAGAAACAGACTCACAGACATAGAAAACAAACTTCTGGTTACCAGGAGGAAAAAGGGGCAGGAAGGCATAAATTGGGAGTTTGAGATTTGCAGATACTAACTACTATATATAAAATAGGTAACAATAAGTTTCTACTGTTGAGCACAGGGAACTATATTTAGTATCTTGTAGTAACCTTTAATGAAAAGGAATATGAAAACGAATACATCTATGTATATGCATGACTGAAATATTATGCTGTACACCAGAAACTGACACAACATTGTAAACTATTTCAATAAAAAAGAATGCAAAAAAAAAAAAAAAACCAACATATGAGAAGACATACAACTACTTCCTTTTATAACCTGACCAATAAAATGAGGCTACAGTCTCTTGTGTATTAGAATGAACATTTTCTCATTCTTTAAAGCTGTATGCACTAACTAACCCAGGTTGGAGAAAAGCCTTGCTTCTCCAGGAAACAGATTAGACAAGCGTCTGCTCAGAAAACCCATCTTATCCCCTTGTGTGGGTTCACACGTTAACAGTAGACTTTTAGGAGGAGACTTTATGAGGACATCTACTTTAGGGCCTCAGAAATTTTTACAACTTAGTTCTAGTGGTTATCAAATAATCTCATATGATATCTTAATTTTAATTTCCCTGATGTAGTTGAACACAAAATTCTTGTTTTCATCTCTGTTAAAATAAATTTTTTTCACAGACCTTATGTAGTTAAAATACCTATTATAGATTTACAGGTTTATTTATGACATATTCTGATAAAAAGGAGTTAATACTAACATACTGAATTTCTCTCTTAGAAAAACTCTTGTCGTTGAATCATAAAGATAATCCTCCTATATTTTCTTCTAAATATTTTAAGTTTTCCTTTAAGATTTAAGAAATGAATCTGTCTAAACAGTTGTGTGTGTGTGTGTGTGTGTGTGTGTGTGTGTGTGTGTGTGTGTAATGTAGAGAATGCTTTTCTTTCTTAGATGGAACATCAATTGTCCCATTAATTTAAAAGACCATCTGTTCTCCACAGATCTTCCTTAGTACCTGCTCTATTCATTCACACACACACTCTCACTCACATACACACTTGCTAGTATCTTTTGCTTCTACATTCTGTTTCAAACAACAGTTTGTAACTTTGCAAATACCACATGGTCTTTATTGTGAAAAGCATATGCTAATGAGTATTGTTTGTTTTCAAGAACTTGTTGCCAACTCCTTGGTCTTTGCTTCTGCTTATAAATTTGTCGAATACCTTCATGAAACACACTAAGAATTTTATAAGCTTCACTTTGACTACACAGAACAATATGGAGAACTGGCATCTGTATGACACATGAATTGTATCCATTTACTTGTCATCTTTCTTGTTGTTTGAAACTAAAAAAAAAAAAATCCTCATAAAATCAGCCATCTTTTGACAGACATTACTAGGTAACTTACATTTTGGAATGGGGAACAGTACCTTCTAAAATCATATTTCTGAGCTGTTTGTCACACATGGCTTTTTGATTGTTAATCATGTATCTAGTCAGCTTGCTATATTCTCTTATTTAATTATAAAAAATATATTCTCCAGTTTTTGAGCTGTTTTACGTGGATCTCTGGCTACAACTGATAGTATTCTTTCTTCGTTTCTCAATCATAACCCCTTAATTCATTTCACCTGTGTTACTGTACTACCTAGGCTCCACTTAAAATTGTAGGTTAAAGCAGTTTTCGTGGGCATCTGTACCTTTTTTTTTTTTTTTGATAAATCAAAGTAAGTGCTTCCACTATTTTATCATTAAGGACAATGCTGGCTAGTTAATTTGCCCAGATATTCTTTGTGGCAGAAAATGGTTTGATCCTTTTTAATCCTATTTCTCATTCTGTGGCACAAAGGAAAAGTACATTTCTCAACCTTCCTTCTGGTTAATGGGGTCCTATTATGGAGTTTTGATCACTGAATCTCCTCTTATGTCAGGAAACAATGAAGTACTCAAAGAATGGTGGGGACTGACCTGTAATCCTCAAGACTGTCAAGGTCATGAAAGTCAAAGATTAAGGAACTCTTTGAAACTAAGGAAATCTGATAAATTAATGTAATATCTGATTCTGAATTGGACCCTTTTGTTATAAAGAACATCACTGGGACAATTATAATACAAGTGGTACATATGAATAGCCGCCATTTGATAACGGTATTTTTCTGACTTAAATGCTTCAAACAAGGACATTTCCCTAATCACTTACGTAGAAATAGATAATAAGCCTTCGGAAGTGTTAGTGCATCAGGTTACCAACCTACTCTCATCGGTTCTTTCCTCTTTTTAATAAGCATCTCATGGAAAAGTTTCACCTCAAACTCTGAATTTATTTATTCATTTGTATCAGTATACAGTCAGGTTTCTGATTTTATTAAATGGACTACAATCCACTATTGTCATTATTTATCCTAATCTCAGGTTTGGTTCTTGTATCTTTTCTGCAATTTTGAGATTATTTAAGAATACGTATACAAAAAGATGAATGACTATATCATTGGCAGATGTGGTATGTGCCTGAAATGTTGTATATAAGGAAGAAATACTTAGGAAGTGATTTGATGAACGAATTGAAAGAGAATGAAAAATACAGGTTTTTTTTTAAATTAAAATGAATCTATATGCCTGGAGAATAAATAAATTGAAAGACAGGCACTGCTGCACTTTTGAAATGAAATGAAAGTAACATTCAATATATAATGATGAGGTTATAGCAAACTTTTCAAGAATGCACATATTGGGTATATTTCAGACTCTTAATGCACGTAACCTGTATTTTTGAGGTTACAAAGCCTGAAAAGAAAAATGTGATCAAAATAACAGGCATGAATCAGTGTTTTCCAGCCTCTATCCCCACTGGTTTCTGGAAAATCCTAAGATCAGTGTTTCAAAATGGTTCCAGAATTACCTACAGGTCTCTTTGGCCAAAAGGTGGCAGCAGTGATGATCTTACTATGACACTTTAATTCCCTATCCTGGGGTTTCCTCTTTCTGTTCAGGCTAACAGGCAGCAACAACTTTGTCATTTTCCCCAGAAGTCACCTCTGTTGTTCACGCCTGCCAAAGGCAGTGTTTCAGATATTGGTGCCCGCTGGTGTCATCATGTTGGCTAATGACTGGTATAGAGAGTGATGAGATGAGAGTATTATCTCCCATCATTGGCAAAGTCACTAACGTGCCAACACCATCTTTTGGAAGACATCACTCACTTCATTTCTTCAGGAGAATCAAAAACTGCTATAATGACACATCTGCTTCTTGTATAAATTATAGTTTTTCACGTGTTCTCTGATTACGAGGACTTATGCACGGACTCAGACAAGAGTTCAAGAGGTTGGAAAGGGGCATGATCTAAGTGGCAAATTAATTCCTCTTTATTCTCTCTCCCCTTGCCTTGAATTCATTATGTATGCCATTTTTCGCTTATTGTGTTGTCTTCCCAGAGGGCTAATCGATAAGCCTACCTCTCCTTCAGATCTGCACAGATATGAGTAGATCTCAGAGTGACTAAAGCTCTGACTCAGACATCACCCCAAGTACACACGAGTGCCCTTCTTGTTCCCACACAAACACTAGCACGTGTGCAGTATCCTACACAGTTTTTCAGAAAGGTCTATCAGCCTCCGTGAGTCGGCACCGCACTGTAAGTTCACTACCCTCGTTTGTACTGTTAAACGCATTAGTGGTTAAATAAAACCTCTACTAAATTCCAAGGACATCTTGGAAATTTCATGGAATACATGGCCTGTTATTTCAAACTTTCTTCTAAAATCTCAGTTCCGTGTTTTAAAATTACCATGAATATATATACAGAAAGCATCAAATCATGTGATACTACGTCATAATGGGGAATTATGATGTGTACGTCTATATATACATTCCATAAAGTTGCAGTAAAACCAAATTACCTATATTAAAAATTAGGAACAATTGAGAACTTTCAATCTTTTAAAATTAAATCAATTTAGCAGCTCTAACATGATTTCATTTGTTGAGAAAAACAAATTTAGCTCTTACGTTAAAGAAAATAAGCATCATGTATGTGGGATATAGAGATCACAAATTTTAGTATCCTTCAATATATTGAGCTAGCATCGATTTGAGAAATAAAGAATGGTTTTTACTGCTTCAGTAAACAGCACAATCATGGAAGAAGCTTTATCTTTTAAGGAAGCAAGTTAATAGTAATTAAAAATGTACATTAGATGAATAACACAGTTCCTTGTAAGAGAGGGTCTTCATTTGTAACACTTGCTTAGATGCTAATGTATAATTTAAATTCCTTTGGGATTTTCAAATAAGGCAGGATAAATAGTATACACACATATAGTCTCATCCTAAAATAAAAAGCACAACTCACACAGCTTCAGGAAGGGAAACCATTCCAAAGCAAAAGATTAACATTAGATACGGGGAAAGACAAGTGATAATTTCAAGGTTTCCAACAGAATATATACAATAGCAGCTACTCAACAAGATGCCAAGGGCATTAAAGCAGTAATTATTTTTGTGACACCATCTTTTTCCAATGAAAATTTCATTTTGTTAATTTTAATTTTTTAAAATGTTCTTTCCCACTGTGGTTTACTTTGCTATTAAAGATTTCTTTTTTTATCTTAATGTAGTAGACAGATTATAAACAATAACCTACATGCATATATGTTATCTTTGAAAATTAATGTATTAATCTAAGGAAGGAAACTTCAAAAATAACAAAAATATATTAAAATCAGGAGAATTAAGAACTTTTTAAAATGAGCTTTTTAACTTCTTCAGTATTATGACACCAGACTGCGGCTGCTCCTCGGGATAGAGAGTACACGACCACCCAGTAAACTCTTATCTACTTCTTAAGCATTTCCACTTTGTCCATTAAGGCATTTATATCCTCACCCATGTTATTCCCAAATTGGTTTTATGCTCCACTGAATTATATATTAATAATCATGCAGTTAGGACCTTCTCATGTGTAGAGTACTTTCTCTCTCCCTTTAAAAGTTAATATTTGAGTCAAGTAGATTTTGAATATTCAGGCATCTGTTGCATAACAGTTATTTTCCCTCCCTTGCTCATTCCCTGCAAATCGAGTTAACGTACTTGTTTTAAGATCTAAGAAGATTTACTAAGAACTTTCTACACCCCTACGTGTAAATACAATAAAAACTGGAGGGTCTGTGGAATGGATTTTTGGTTGTTAAAGCTCTGCCTGGACACCAGTTAGTTTGATTATTGCCTATAAAGAACAGCAAAGAAGGAGACAAATACACTGGACTGGTTAATATCACAAACTTCTCTGGGCAAAAGGTAGGTGGTTACAACCATGAGATCTTTATTTTCCTTGTCTTTTCAGACAGAATGCTTTATAAACCCAACCACACCTCCTACAACTGGGAATGTTGTGGTGGAAGAGAAAAGGTCAGGTTCAGCTTAAAAAATCATTTTGAAAGCTTCTTCTCTGCGATTTACTTGATCTGAGAACTAGTTTGTTCTACGTACAGTAGAGGCTACCTGTCAGTAAGGTATCCTAATATCCTGTTTCCCAAATGGTCTCCATTTTTAACAGACCTGACTTCTGGAGTCTAGGATTTATGACTAGGGGTGGAGCACAATGGAAGTGCAACAGGACGTGTCACAGATTCTAATCACAAAGTTCCTCCATGGCCATTTTCTACATGATTCTTACTGGAGCTAATAGGTACTGAGAGGAAGCTGCTTTTAACACATTGTTATTATAATTCTGGGTTAAGCGGGCTTGTCTCTGTGCCCCACAGTTCTTCTCAGAAGTGGTGGGAATGGGAGACTTTATCAATCTGCAAACTATTCTCTGAAAATGGTGCCCTGGCTTTATTAAAGTGTCACACGAGGATGTACATTTGTTTCTGTGCACATAATTTCCCCCTCTGCCTGATTTCTTTTATCATAGTAAAATATCCATAACATAAAACTTACCATCATTTTTAAGTGTATAACTAAGCGGCATTAAGTTCATTCACAATGTTGTGCAGCTATCACCGATATCCATTCCCAGAACTCTTTTATCATCCCACATGGAAACGTCATGCCCAGTAAATAGTAATTCCCATTCCCTCTTCCCTGCCAGCACCTGGCAACCACTTTTGGTCTCTGTGAATCTGCCTATCCTAGATACCTCATTTAAGTGGGATTACACAATAATTGTCTTTTTGTGTCTAGCTTATTTCAGTTAGCATGCTTTCTTTATCCATTCAACTGTTGATGAACATTTGGGCTGTATCCACATTCTGGCTATTGCCTATAATGTTGCTGTGAACACTGACGTACAAATGTCTGTCGGAGTCCCTGCTTTCAGTTCTTTTGGGTTTATCTCAGAAGTGCGGTTGCTGAGTCATATGGTAATTCTATGCTTAACTTTTTTACAAAAATTTCTCATTGAAGTGTAGTTGATTTACAATGTTAGTTTCAGGTGTTACGTTTAACTTTTTGAGCAACTACCATACTGTGTTCCCTAGTGGCTACATCATTTTATATTTCCAACAGCAATGACCAAGGTTTCCAATTTCTCCACATTCTCAACAACACTTGTTAATTTTTCTTTTTTTTTTTTTTTGATAAACAGCCATCTTAATGTATATGACGTGCCCAGTTTGTGACTTTTCTTGCAGTTTATAGGGTTTATAGAGTTCCAATGCTGAAGTGTGTGTTCCTTTCTTCTTTTTCCTTCCTCATAAATTGCCTCATGAAAACATCTACTATTTCTTGAATACCCACTTAAATAATATTTGATCATTGACCGTTACCTCATTTTAGGTCCCTTTCCCTTCATATTACCTTGAGGATCACGATGTAACTCAAGATAATTATCAAACATTTATCTGAATAGCAAAGTATGTTCTATTCCAACAGTCAGGTAAGAAAGAAATTAAATACTATGAGGGAAATCATGGAGAGACGGATCACTAAGAAGCCTAGGAAAAATATCCAACTAACACTACACCTTTATACCTAATATTTTAATAAGTCAGAACTACTAAAAGAATAAATGTGATGCTAACTTTATGCTTGGTACTATAATAATAAAAATAGCTTAGCTTTTTTTCCTTAGCCATAATGAAGGAGGATTAATAAAATGGCCACACTTAGGCTAACAGATTGCTTATTCTTCTGCTTGCCCTTAGAACAGTCAAGAAACCTGACTGACCGGTTGCTACCCACAGCTCCAGGCCCACTGTTAAAACTAAAGCTATTGATCTTACTGTCTCTACTTTATTCCAGTAATCGAAAGCAATAATTATGCTTGGTCTCTGAGTTGTTCTCTAAGGAGAAGGTCACAGGACTGTAACCTTACAAAATAGCCTGAATTACCAAGAAGACCACACTTTGGGTGCTTCTCAGATAAAGAGATGGAAAGAGGGACAACCACTAGCCTCTACAGAATTGGTCACCTGGAGGCATCATGACGCCATTCTAAGTCTTCTGATGAGAAAATGATTCTGCTTTATTGTTTGAGCTATGGCTATATAACCACCCTGCCCCATCCCCACGGTGGGTTCACAGTTTTGAAGGCACTAGCCTGCTGTGAGTCCCCTTTGCCCGGCAAAGCAATGAAGCTGCGTCTTTCCTTCTAAGCTCCAAGACCCGGTCTCTGGGTTATTCAGCTCATCAGGGACGGGCGATCTTTCAGCAACAATAAGATTAACACAAAAGTCTTCATTTTACTTACATTTCAATCCCTATTCATTGTGTTGAGGACTCAGCCGAAGCCAAAGTAGATGTTTTAGAATCAGGCTAAACAGGAAGCTCAAAGATTAGGAGGTCTGCATTACCCCCATGGTGGCAGGAAATGAAAGGGGGTGACATCAATGGAAACTGGGAGATTTAGAAGTTCTGATTTCTGAACAGATTACCTCACAGGCAATTATTTCTACTTTATGATTCCAAGTAGCCCTCTCGAGGATAGATAAAGGGAAAAGGGAACCGGGTGGGATGTGGGGCATTTATTTACACACAAACATCAGAAAACAGAATATAACTATTCTTCCCAACTCTCTCCCAAACCTGGCTTCTTCCTAAGAGCCACAATCTTAGCAACTGTGATTAAAAGCCTTCGTCTGATTTATGAAAATAACAGAGATGTATTTGAAAGCACAGTGTAAATGTTATAGTTCTGCGCAAATATAAGGTATTATTGGTATATTTTAAAAGACAATACGTGAGGTACTTTTAGAAAAACAGAAAGCTTTTTAAGTGTTAAAGAAATTGTAAGAGGAAGGATGATCATATTTGTGAGGACACCGAGCAATCTGCTTCAGGATTCGTCCTCAGCTTTCAAAACAAAGGAGTATATATTGAAACAATAGGTATACAGCATTAGTTGATTTAATGAGATTTTCTATCTTTAGAAATTAATTTATATGAATATATATTAACCATGATCATACATTTTAATAAATTAATTTCTGATGTTAAAATGTTTTGCCTTAATATTTAAATTACTTCTTTATTTATGTATATAGTAATATCTATTCTACTGAAAGGGAAACAAAACCCACTAGATTGATTTGGCATCCTCTTACAAGTGTACCTTACTTTAATTTTCCAAGTAATTTAAACTAAAGTCAGTTTGGACATAGTAGGTTGCCATAATATGCTGATTGCAATGGGATAACTGGTGATTGTTTCTCAAACTGTCTTTCCCGGTGGGATCAGAAAAGGAAGCAATTGATTTTCTGTTGCCTTTGCTACTTGGTAACAATTGGAAAATAAGCGGGGAGCTAATGAAGTTACAGATGCTTTAAACTTGTCATTCTGAGCATTTGCTGAAGAGAGAGAACAGCTCAGAGGAGCAAATCTTGCATTTATAATGGCTATTCTCTTGAAAAGTATATACATAAATACTTGATTAGTTAAGAGCCACATGCTGACCTTTCTTTGTTCTACTTAAACTATAGAAACATTAATAATACAACTTCCGGAAAGAATCCATTTTGTATATTTCATCTTCTCATTATGTCTCAAGGAACTATGATAACTGAGTCTGATAAAATATCTAGAAAAATTAATGCATAATGTTAGCAGGAGAATGGAAAACAGAACAGTGGAACAGAATTAAGAGGTAAGACAGACACAAATTTATGTTAAAGTTATGTGTACAATAAAGATGCTATTTGAAACCAGGAGGGAAAAAAACAGAAGTTTGCTTGAGACGTGAGTCCATTTGATATCCATTTGCAGAAAACAAAAGTAAATTAAATAAAGGTTGATCTGTAACTTACACTACTTATAAAAATAAAATTTAAGATGCATTAAAGACTTAATCCAAAGAAAAAATAAAACAAACTATGTAAGTACAATGTTTAGGAACTTGAGCTAGGAATGGCTTCCTTAACAGGAAAGAACAACAATTTTTAAAAGGAAATCATATAAATTTGACTGTACTAAATTTGTTCATCTGGCAAATGACAGCACAAACTTCAGTATCAAGTATAAAATTACAGGATAATATTTGCAAAGTATACCTCAGACATAGGATTAATATCAATAATGTGCCAATTTATTACTATAAATCATAAAAAATAAAACAATCAAATTGAAAGGTGGACAAAATTCATGAGAAGCAATCCACAGAACTATGGCTGTAGCTGATGCTAGATGTGAGGTAAATTTTATGCAGATGGAAATGAGCCAGTAGATAGAAAGCATATTGATTCAATAAAGAAAGAGGAGTCTTGCCGGGACAAAGCGCTTGACTCGGTAGAGAAGGGATATGGTTCACCAGTGGAGACTTTGGCCTTGTCTAGGTATATCGATAGTCCATCCAGAGATTCTAGAGCACGTAGACATGGGTAAAGGTAAGTGGTTAGATATGGTGGTAGAAACTTGTATTTTCTTCTGATTGCTTTATCATTTTTTTTTTTCAGTGAAATGGAATATAGTATCATTAGGTGAAGGTGATCATGGAAAAGGAGGTCTTGGAAATGTGCAGAGAAAGAATTATAAACTAGTCCCCGAGGAGAGACTGGACAGGGAAATATAGCATGACTGCTGAACAGCATTAGGATCACATGAGGTGAGTGACAATGAATCTAAGTGGGACTAAATACCATGTGTCTGGTTCGCTCCAGCTATATTTAACTATATGTGTGCCATTAAGGACTAAGCAGAAAACTGGATTTAATCAGCTGTAGTCTGTCCAAGAAGGTATGACTTAGTAAGAGAAGGGCAAGAGATTTGAGGATCTGCCAAGAAAGGAGTAATAATGACTGAGCAGGAAATTTAAGTTAACAAAGGAAATGAGGACAAGAGGGACAGGAGAGATAAAAAAGATTATAAAATTTATCAATTGAAGGTACACTGGTGGTTGGGTTGAAGAAGTAAGTTGAAAGATGGCAGATGGTAATTGAAGGGTGGGAGCTTTGAACTGGGATTCTGAAGAGGTTATATTTACTGGCAGTAACAAATTCTATGGCCATTAGTTTATGGTTAAGATATGATGGAAGACAATCATTGGATAAAAGGAAAGTCAAGGATTGATAGTTAAATATTTGAATGGTCATCAAAACAGATACTGGAATCAGCTATCAGGTAAAATTATAACAGGAGTCATGTAACAGAAAATATCAATGAACCAGGTGCTAACAGATTAGTAAAGTAACGGGCAAGAGTTTAAGGAGCCGTGGATGGTTTCAACAAAGAGTGATGGATATTATACCCTAATGACATGAGATGCAAAATAGCAGCATACTTTAAGGAAGAGAGGAGAATATTAGAGTGGACTGTAAGGTGCTGAATGTCTATTATACACATATGAATGAAGACAAATGCTTTTGAGTCTGGAGACAAGTACAGAGCTCCACTGGAGAAAAAGTGTAGTCATGTAACATTTTTTTGGTGCACTACAACTTTCTAAATAGCTTTCCTAAATGTTATGAAATGTAAAGTCCTACTCTAGACCTATGTTTTCAAGCAATGTTTGAAAGAGTAAAATTCTGAATGAAAAGCTATGCAAAGATTAATTTAAACCCTGTCATAGTGGTATCTGAATTAGAGATTAGGGAGCATAGATACAGAAGTTACAAATCCAAACCACAGAAGACGAGGGAGGGTAGGGTCCTGACTCAAGTCTGCTTACCTACTTCAACCCATGGACTAGGGATAATTTATTCCTTGGGATCATTTCTGAGTCTGGAAGACATTCTAATGTAAGGAGACTAATTCCACTTGAAACTTATGAAAATTAATCTTTTTTCTTAACTAGTTACAAACACCAAATGTATTTCTTGCAGTGTGTGTGTAAGGATTGTTACTCAGATCTAATTCCTAGATTCTGCCCAGAGTTTCTATTTTACCTTTGCCACAAAATAATGTACCTGAGTTCCAGCTCACTGGTCTTTATTCCCTTAGCCTAATGCTCTAGGTTCTGCTACCCCATCCCTTAGATGCTGGATTTAATGACCCTAGACTATGTCCTCATGACTCCAATAACATTTTTTATTTGTCCTCTGATCCCCCTAATGCATACATAGTGCTTCTGAGAAACACTTTATCTGTCTTCTCTTTTCACATATTTAACCCAACTCATAGCCTCTAGCTCTCCTGGTGAGTAGTGACCTCTGTTGTTTTACTAGTCAAGTCTCCAGATAATAGGAAGCAATAAAGTTTTCTATGGTTTTCAAAGATATATTGATACCTCCCACTTGGGCACACAGAGAATTGAGTTTTCTAAAATGAGGTTATTTAACCTAATAAATGTAGATTGTTTATGGATGTGTTGACCACCGTGAAGAACAAAGATGAGTTTCACGTGGATAACTGGTGGAGTGGAAGCAGCTACAGGAACAATGTACCTGATGATATTGATTATTTGGATAACTGAACAAAATCTTATTCAATCCTCCCTATATGCTTCGAGGAATATAATATATGTGTTTGAGAGCAGAAGTATATGCCAGAGGTTTATTTCTAAAGGTACTATATACTGTGTTTCAAGTTTTGCCTAGTAGAGTCTCATATTCTTTTGACTGGAAATCATATTGAGCTCCCTTGAAGTGGGTAAACAGTACAAAGGGAAAATGTCATACTACTTAAGGAAGATCAGAACTCTTGGAGGAGAAATCACTCTTCCTAAACTGAATGTGGCCCCCCCAAAAAACTTCTTTAATTTTATTTCTGCCATTAATAACGACCTGAATTGAATTGAAACTAATTCTACCCTGACTTTGATTTCTTCTCCCTTTCATTCACCTTTTCCCGCCTTTTTCAAATGGCCCCTACCTAGATGAGGATTTTTGCATAACTAACTGAAAACAGTAATTCTGGAAAACAAATTCAATTCCTCTCTACACTGAAAAATGGGTATACACATAACTCCCACATGTATATCTACCTGTAAATTCTCTTCAACAGCCTAACTGCTCACACTCAGAGAGCCAACACTGATCAGTTCAGCATATCCTGTTACTGACCAGTCTAGATCTACTGCTGACTCTAATGATATTCCCATCTGCCATGCTTGTTGTACTTAAATAGCTGCTCATATTCAGAACAGCACTCTGACTTCTTTAGCGTTCATCACTCTATTGGTTTAATTCTTTCCCTGGGCATTTATAGATTCTAATTACTATGCGATCCAACCCAAGATTGTCCCCAACTCCACTGTACTTCAATATCTATCCATTCTTGTTTGAAATAAGATGCTATCACATGTTCCACCCCTAAGAGGGTGGCTATCCCACTTGAAAGAGCATGCTGCCTCACAGAGTAGAGGGGAAAGAACATACTTAGTGGTAGAAATGTCAGATGAACACTCTGTCTTCCTTCTGGCCTTGACGCAGATAATTGCAGATGAGTTTAAAAATGAAATGTTCCAGACAACGTCAGTCAGGATTTATCTGCAGAGAACAGAAGCCACTCAAGATAAAGTGAGAATGGAACTTTTTTTTATAGCAAATTCAATGGCTCATAGTCTCCTTGATTTTAGAAACAGAATGCAATCTGAGTGCGGTAGATTGGATTATTGTTGCCAGCTCTGCTCCATGTTATAGGGTTGTACACTCAAGCTCTCTGCCATGTGACAGTGAAGTGTCTACCAGTAGAACAGGCAGAATACATGTCTCCATCCATGTCACCATCTCATCCACTTTGAACAGGTGAATGTGCAACTATGCCAGTTCTGAGAAGATGCTTTAAGAATAATCTTTCGTTTCCACTCACTCTCTCATGTACCTGCCGTCCACCATGAGAAGAGCGTGGTCTAGCAAGCTGCTGCTACTTCAGCCTGGATCTCAGAATGATAAACCTGTGAAGTATAATTGAGCCTGACCTGTAGCCTGAAATAGAGCTGCCACAGCCAACTCACAAACGCGTGAGAAAGAAAGGTTGTAGACAACTGAAATTTAGAGCAAAAGTTGACTCATCAATTGTAGTTCTCAGAATGGATCTGAAAGTCACACTACAGAACCGAGTCACCAAGGGAAAGCGCCTGGAATCTACCACATAACATTTTCACTATACCCTGTTGACCAGAATTTATTTACATGTCAACAATCAGCTGCAAGGGATCGTTCTGGGAGGTCATTTGCCCTGTTCATTTCATAATGCCGTAAAAGAAGAGAATGATCCTAAACATCAACTAGTTACAATTCAGTGAGAGTTTACATTTAAAATTAGTTAAGATAGATGTATTTTTTAAAAGGCAAAGCACATGAATGACAAACTGAAAAGAACTATCGTCAACAGATTTTAATAGTGATGAAAGAAATATACTATAATGTAAATAGGGTATCATTTGTTTGAAAATCCTGGGGAAATATATATCTAGATCTAGTTCTAAACATATCACCCCAGATTGGGGATAATAAAATTATGAATGATCGTCTGTATAAATATAGATCACATTAAAAAAGATGAAAAGGACATTTGCAAAAAAATCTTTAAAATGAAACACTGCCAGTGGAATGGTATTTAATTGAAAAAAAAAATACCTTATTTAGTGCAGTTTGGCAATATATGTCACAAGTTTTAAAACTATTCAGAGCCTTAACCTAGTAGTTACATTTCTAGGAATTTGTCTTAAATGAATTGAGAATTATGAATATGAGTTCTTATAAAAGAATGCTTAATACAAGGCAAATTGTAACACTGAATATTTTGTAACACCACTAAATGTCCAACAAGACTGGGAGAACAAATTATTCTTTATCCATTCCATTGAATATTATCAGGAGTTGGCAAAATATAGTTATAAAGAAATGCATGTTTTGTAAACCATAATACCAGTATTTGAATCACTGCTCTAGTACTTATTAGCAGTATGATCAGCAGCAAGTTACTTATTCTGTTAAAGACTTAGTTTTCTTATATCTAAAATAAAGATATTACCCACCTCAAATTCGTACTGTGCAGATTATTGAGATGTGCCTGAAAATTAGTTAGACTAGAACCTGGCCTTGAGTAGACTGTGGCTATTATTATCACTATGTAACTATTAACATCAAAATACAGGAAATATTTTGTGACATGTAAAGTGTGCAAAGCCAGTGTTATGAATCAGTACATGTAGTACGATTTCAGTTTGGAGGGAAATATACAGAAAAAAAATGCAAAGAAAAAAGACAAAATGGAAATGAAATGGTTTGTATTTCTATAACTTTATTCTTGCTCTGTGTGTGTGATTTTGTTAGTTTTCCAAGATGACTATTTGTTTATTTCATTGTCAGAAAAAGTATAATTTATTAGTGCCAGTAAACAGGTTATATAGGTAGTGACCTAGACAATAATTTTGCTCTTGTGTATATTTTTAATTACATTTTGTCATCAAACAGATCTAAATAATATGTAAGAATCTTTAAAACAATAGGGGAAACATCTTATTCATGAAGAAGAGATTCAAGGAGCAAGAACTTTTCTGTTTATAAAGATTCTACATTTACAACTCCATATACCCTGTTAAGATACTGACTAAAGAATGGACAAAGCAAAAACTAATACTCCAAAGGGACTCGAGACTGACAAGGCAAAGTTTGCAGAAGGGAAATTAAAAGCAGAAAAGAGGAAAATATACCTCGGTACATCATGATGCCAAACTTATTTGGAGAGAGCTAGCTCATCAACGTGGTTAATCTAGTGAAACTAAGCAAGGTGAAGAACGCCACAATCACGTGGAGGATGGCCTGAGATGTCAGGCAAACTCTGCTCATTATTCATGGCAACAAGTCAGCTCACTCATGTCGCCGCCCAGCTCATGAAGGCAGTAAAAACCTCCCTGCCTTGTCACACACACACACTTACCACACACACACATACTCAAATTCTGACTCTTTTATTCATGGTTCTAAACTAGGCTTTTATAAACCTATCGAATATGAACCTTACACCTTTTCCATGTTTACCCCTGTCACAAGTAGAATGGGCGTTCTCTGCTCAATATGGAAGGCACTTAACACATTCTCAGTGCTTATGCTGTTTCCTGGAACTTCTGGTTCCAGGAAAACTAGGTAAAGATCAGAACAATTAACCACTTTATTCTTTGAAGGAACACCAAGTCCGTGGAATGGGAGACAGACTCAATGGGTTATTATAAAATTCTATGTTTCTTCCTCTGAAAATAGCCAATATGAATTTGCTTTCCAATATTTAACGCTATATTCACTTTTGCTTTTCTCTAATACCATTTTTTTTCTCTAATACCATTTTTAATTCTTCTTTTCTCTTTCCCCTGGATTCCACTTAACTGGTAGAATTAATCCCTTTTTATTTTCTGCCTTTCAGGTCATATTCAGAGCAAGTCGAACACATATAATCACTCGGCTAGCATTGTGAATGTGGGGAAATGTTTTTCTTCCAGAAGGCAGATTTTAATTATGATTCTATTTAAAGGGTATCAGTAACATGGTAAAAATTTACATTCACTATTCTTCTCTAAAATAATAGGGACTTTATGATTTTTTTTTTGCTTAAATCTGTTTTATTATTTCCTTTGAAAGATGTGTTAAAAATATTCAAATGCTACTGATAACCCCTGCCCCAAATAATTATATCACTTTGCTGAAAATTACTATTAATATTTAATCCACAGTAGATAAGTTACTATGATTATGACTAAATCTCATTTTTTAAAATTCGTAACTTCCACTCACCAGGCTCACATGAACAACAGTGCAATATGCACCCTCCAAGATGGGCTTATCAAGCATTGAATCAAAGCCTTCCCTCTTCCTTCCAAATTAACTGAATTCAATACTACCAGAGACTGGAAATAATAGATTTCAACTAAAGCTAAAATGTCAGTTTCTCTGCTAATAATCATTTGCATGCTGTGTTATTGAAAGCAGTACCCACGGTATACTGAAAGCAATACCACCTTCGTGTGGCCACTCTATCAGTACAGAGACTTCTGACCATGATTTAATAGCAATTTTGACAATAGTTAACTAATGTAGAACCAAGAACTCTTCTAAGCAACCGTCAACCTTGTTTAATTCCTCCCACTACCCTGTGAGTAGGTAATACTATTATCTTCATTATACAGACAAGAAACAGACTCTAAATTGCCCAAGATCACCTACGTAATGATGGAGGGGATATATTAAATGCTTTCTCCTATATAATATCTATATACAAGCTTCTACATACTTTACATGCAACAGACAACCTTGAAGTGATAAGGAAAGAGAGAGAGGGCTAAATGTAGAGTGACCAACTGTTCTGCTTTGCCAAGGACTGAGGAGTTTCCTGAGATGTGCAACCTTCAGTGCTAAAACCAGGCAGGTCCTGGGCACACTGGGAAAAAGTGGTCATGCTAAAATAAACTAATAAATGTGAAGTCAGAAAAACAATGCTTGACTCATAGGAAGTACTGTACTAAGTAATTAATAATCAATCTGGAAAACAAATCTCAAAACTCTAAAGCAACATTTTTTAGCTCACAGTTGTGTGGATCAGTCATTTAGGTTGGGCCCAGCTGGACAGTCCTGCTGGTCTCATCAGGGCTCACTCATGTGACTTGAAGTTACCTGGTCTTAATTCTATGTCTGGTGGTGGGTTCTGGCAATCCATTTGTGCTGGCTGTTGCCTGGGATGATAGGAGTGACGGGGAATCTATGTTCAGCAAGCTAGCTTGAGCCAGTTCAGGTCCACAGTCACAGGATGCCCCCAAAGCAGTAACAGAATACTCAACAGTGTCTCACAGTTCTCTCACAAAGTCTTATTTCATTCTCCCACTCCCTAAAGACCTTTTCACAACTTAATACCTCTCATGAAATATCACTCTTTGTTCTGTCTCTCAGATGACGATCTTGTAACTAATCTATCTGAGAAAAATGGAAGCAATCAGAATAAAACCTCTCCTTCTTCTTATATCAAACTTCTCACTGTAATATTGGTGGAATATTGGACTTAATATTGGTAGAATGGATGGACCGTCTATGCATCTAATACCAACCACTTCTCTTACTGTACTGAAAGTACTCAACTCTTTCCTGTTAAAAACGTTTACTCTAGCCATGGATTGGAAAACTCAATATTGCCACTGGTGGGGAGGAAGAAAATTTCCTCTACTTTTCTAGATTCTTCTGACTGGTCTAAGAATTAACTTGATATGAGACAGATTAATACAAGAAAACCAAACAAAAATTTAATAATGTGTAGACACGAGAGGGACCCAGGAGAACTGAGTAACTCCTCAAAATGGCCCAAACCCTCACCTCAAATACCAACTTCAGCCAAAGATGAAAGAGGATGTTTAGGGTAAAGATTTGAGGCTTCAAAAAGGAGAAAGGCAGATCACATGGACATGGACAAACAAATGTTTGGTAAACAAATGTTTATTGGGCCACACAGAGACAATGGGACACAGAGTAGACTCTGATCTCCATGCCCCCCTACAGAGTTTCCTTCACCCACACCTAGCCCATATTCTCTGCAGATATCTCTGGTGATGGCTGTATTCTAGGAACAGGCCCTTTGTCTCAAGTCTTTCAGGCAGTTAA
Organism: Camelus ferus; assembly: GCF_009834535.1. Classification (NCBI taxonomy): domain Eukaryota; kingdom Metazoa; phylum Chordata; class Mammalia; order Artiodactyla; family Camelidae; genus Camelus; species Camelus ferus. The sequence goes on from NC_045732.1 coordinate 26,008,713, forward strand.
GGGAGACTAGAAGTGCACTGTGCTTTGTCAAACTAGCATCAGTAGAACGATTCAGGGTAATTCTCACTAAAGAGATGAATTTCTTGTCTCATAAAATGGTGCAGGCACAATGGGGTAGTGCCACATACTTAATTAAGGTTCATAGAGACCTGTGTATAAATCTCAGCTGTTACTGCTTTGCTGTACACCTTTGGAAAAGAACCTTTAATCTTGTTGAAGCTCTATAGGCAAAAATGGGGATAATTACATTTAATTCATAAGGAGCTATGAGGCTCAAATTAAAAGATATGTGTCACAGAACATTGCATGTAGTGGACAAATGGATTTATAGAGATCATTTTATTATTTGTAATCATTCCATTCACCAACTGGTATAACCAACATATGTGGTTTAAAAATCAGTTTACCTCCTTAGAGATTTTCTGTTCAGGCACCCTTTATTCCAGGGAGAGATGTTTATCTATCTATCTACGTATCTATCTATCCCTATATATTGGGTCTTTAGCTAAGAAATAATTTAAACAATGATCTTTAATATATTTAAAATATGAATATTTCTACTGCATATTACAATGTACATAGAGATTCCTCATATGAAGTGTTACTATCAAGTAAGATAGATTTCAAATAATAAAACAGATTTCTGCATGTAGTTGGGGAATTCATCTTATCATTTTAGGAAGATGGTTTGTATAACAGAGAGATAATTCTCCTACTCTAAATCCTACTGGGGAACTATAAAGTAATTCTAATGTATTTTTTATAGTCTAAATATATGAAATTCTACATTCATAGATGCCTCAATTCTTAATTCTCTCATTTATGCAAGGGATTTGTGTGATAAAATTATAGCAGATTATATTTCCTAAATCAAAGCATCATAGGCTTGGAATTTATTTTAACAATTATCTATTCTGTATCAAGGAATCTTTGGGGATTAAGTCTGTTTAAAAGTTATACATGTTGTGGAAGGAAGTTGGCAAATGTATTTACTGCCATAAGACTCACTGATAGGCTCTATTTTACAAATAGTGAACTATTCACATGATTTCTCCCCTGCCTTCTCTATCCCAAAGCCCTCTGTTCTGGGATTTCCAGAACAGTTCAGTGGCTGTCCAATAGCCAACTCTCCTGTATTAGACTGGATATTCTAGAAGAAGACCCTGACTCATGGAAAAGTGATCTGCTAGAAAGGATTTCTGGGAAACGAGTTAGGGGAGTGGCAAAGAAGCGCTGGGCTGGGGATGGGACAAGCAGGGACACAGTATCAAGCAAAGGCCCGTGGAAGATAATGTTGCCTAAATCCTACAGAGGAGCCTTAGCGACAGTGTTGATCACGCTTGAGAGCCATCTCTGGCACGACAGAAGGGAGCTGCAGCATCTCTACTCCACGTCCCAGTCAGTTACTGGTTAAACGTCTCTTGGCAGGGAAAGGGAAAGGGGGCAGTAAATTCCCAGGCAGCCTTCCACACACCCAAGCAAAGCAGGTTGGCAGTTTGAGGACTGTCCTCAGAACAAAAAGATACAGGTGCTGGTTGTTGAGAGTGAAAGCATGTGGTATACATAAAAACGGTAAAAGGCACAAAAACGATAAAATAATCCTAGCAGACATGTGCAAAGCACTGGCAACAATGGCTACAATACCTCCTCTTTATGCTAAAAAAAGATTCGGACTGGTTTTGGAGAGTCCCAGTGTATAGAGACCAGTTCATCAGGGGCCTGATCACAATTGGTCATTTATGTTTATGGCACTTCTGTTTCCTCTGTCTTTGATTCATCAAAGTGTGAGCATGTGTCCCTTATCCGGTAAACGGAAAGAATCTACTTTAGGCCTCTGGGGAAATGATTTCTTCCTGAAAAAGTATCATCTTTCCTCCATTGTTTTCTGCTTTTGATGTTGCCATTTGAGACGATGATGCCTGGAGTATCTATCAGGGAAGGACTGAAGGAATGTGCATACTCAGAGACACTGTGAAGCCACAGAATCAACTGAGAGATGGCCAATCTCTAGACTTCTGGTCAAATAAATGATAAATGCCTTTTTGACTTAAGTCTGAGATGTTCAATCTAGAGTATGTGTATGTCTGGCTCAGTCAAAGACTTCTCCACAAGAGAAAACATGAATTACACAAAGACTTTCAGGTCTTCAACCTCCATAGTCTTTCCTAAAATGCATCTAAGAAGGGCACACATGTGATGGAGATTCTGGTCCTTCTTTTCCTCCTCCCCTTTCACAACCTCCTTAGCCTCTTGTAAAATAAAGAAAACCTCTACTCTATCCCTAAACATTGTTCCAGATGGTAAAAACCTTCCAGATTCCAAACAATGGGACAATTTGCTCTAATAGAATCATACTGGTTTGGGAAAGTGAATGACTCTAATCACTACACAGCAAATCCACTTTGTGAGGCAAGTGATTTTCCCTTTGCTGGTTTCCAAGGAATTAAAGGGGAATCTAATCAAGTTGTTAGCTAAAAGATCATTAAAATTCTCTTTGATGGTGGATCATTCGGTTATTTTTGCATACAACTTCAGAGTTCAAAGAACTGAATCACTAAAACAAAACTTCTATTTCTTTACTTCTTGTGAACAAGTTTTTGTTAACACTCTATTTCAAAATATTAAAATGAGGATAAAGTCTATGTTCAACCTTGGCTTATTGCAGCAATAAGAGCCATTCAGCATTACATAAACTGTAGAAAGGAAAAGGAAATCCCCATCCATCTCATTAATAGACAAAAACTTCCATAAATTATTTTTCATATTTAATAATTATTTCTCAAAATTCTGTCTTGTTTATATTCTTTTGATCAATTGCATAGTAATTAATATCATGATGACAACTCCATCCAACCAAAAAATTAATACTGGAGCTTTTTATCATAGCAAATTAAAAAATATAATACTTCAAAATACACATATGAGTCATTGGAATATGATAGCAAAATAAATAAAGGAATTAGAAGCAGAAAGTATATCTCATTAGGATAAATTTTGTGGGAGAAATGGAATGGAAATGCTCGACCAAATTAAAAAAGGAATGAGGTAACATTTTTAGGTATTAAGAAAGAACTATTTGTTTATGTTTAAGCAGATCATAATGGACATCAAGATAATACAATATTTACACTTCATTGGAAATACCGAAAGTGTGACGTTCCAATTTAATTTTAAAATGTCACCATTTACAATTCACTATAAATTATTTCCTTTGAGATTATTTTAATATTGCAACTTGGACATGATAACTTAGAAACATGAGTGGGAGTACAAAATTTTACAGAACACTTTTCTGAGGTATGAGGCCAAAAGTATTTAGAAACCAATGTTTAAGACCAAGACAAATATTGTATGTTCTCACTTATTTGCAGAATCTAAAAAAGCCAAACTCAAAAAACAGAGTGGAATGAAGAGTAGAAACACAGAGTAGGATTCTTCTCTAGGCACACAGATGTCATAGATGTTAAAAAATAAATGGGACCAATGGAACAGAATAGGGAGCCCAGAAATACACCCACACACCCATGGTCAATTAATCTTTGACAGAGGAGGCAAGAATATACAATGTGGAACAGGTAATCTCTTTGGCAAGTGGTGTTGGGAAAGCTGGACAGCCACATCTAAATCAATAAAGTTAGAACACTCCCTCATAGCATACATAAAAATAAACTCAAAACGGCTTAAAGACTTAAACTTAAGACAGGACACCATAAATCTCCTAGAAGAGAACATAGGCAAAACACTCTCTGACATAAATTGTATCTATGTTTTCCTATGTCAGTCTACCAAGGCAGTAGAAATAAAAGCAAAAATAAACAAATAGGATCTAATAAAACTTATAAGCTTTTACATAGCAAAGGAAACCATCAACAAAATGAAAAGACAACGTGTTACTGGGAGAAAATATTTACAAACATTGTGCCTGAGAAGGGCTTAATTTCCAGGATATACAAACAGTTCATACAGCCCAGTAACAAAAAAACCAAACAACCCAATCCAAAAATGGGCAGAAGACCTAAACAGACATTTGTCCAAAGAAGACATACAGATGGCCAACAAGCACATGAAAAGATGCTCAAAATCACTAATTATCAGAGAAATGCAAATCAAAACTACAATGAGATATTATCTCACACTTGTCAGAATGGCTATTATCAAAAAGTCTACAAATAAGAAATGCTGGAGAGAATGTGGAGAAAGGGGAAGCCTTGTACACTGTCAGTGGGAATGTAAAATGATGCAGTCACTGTGGAAAAAGGTATGGAGGTTTCTCAAAAAACTAAAAATACAACTACCACATGACCTAGAAATTCCACTCCTGGGTATATATCTGAAAGAAACAAAAACATTAATTCAAAAAGATACATGCACCCCAATGTTCACAGCAGCATTATTTACAATTGCCAAGACATGGAAAGAACTTAAGTGTCCATCAGCAAATGAATGAATAAAGAAGATGTGGCATATATAGCCAATGGAACACTACTCAGCCATAAGAAAAGAATGAAATATTGCTATTTGCAGCAACACGGATGCACTTGGAGGGCACTATGCTAAGTGAAATAAGTTGGACAGAGAAAGAAATACTGTATGATATCACTTATTTGTGGAATCTAAAAAATAAAATAGTAAATATAACAAAAAAGCTGAGTCACAGATACAGAGAACAAACTAGTGGTTACCAGTCGGGAGAGGGGGAGGGGCAATATAGAGGTAGGGGAGTGGGAGGTACAAACTAATGGATGTAAGATAGGCTCAAGGATGTACTGTACAACACAGAGAATATAGCCAATATTTTGTAATAACTGAAAATGGAAAGTAACCTTTAAAAATTTTATAATTTTTTAATAAAAAAATTAATTCAAAAAAATTTTTTCCATAACTTCTATATTACTTTTCAAAAAATATGTTTTAAACAGTTCAGTTAAATGATATTTTTCCTTCAAACATCATTTAATCTATTGTAATATAACATTTCCCTATTTGCTTGAAATGTATCTTTATCGTAAACTTAATTCTTATCCATACATGAGTCTTTTTTGGAATTCTCTCTTCTGCTTTACCAACTTTTGCTACTTCTTCCACTAATTCTACCTTGTTTCAATGACTTCAGTTTTATTTCATATTTTGGTTTAAAATAAGGTTAGTTCCCTTTAATGTTCTTTTAAAATTATTTCTTGGCACATCTCACATTTTTTCCCTCTTGCCATCTGAGCTTTGAAGTCACTTGGATTATTGGATTATTTCTATAATAGAATAATCTTGATATTTTGTATTGAGAGCACACTAAAATCTTAGGTGAATTTAGAGAAAATGGGTGTCTTTATAAAATTGATAAGTTTGATCAAAACAATTATAAAGTTCACAAATAGAAACAAGATGAAAAAATATAGGACCACTGAGTTAGTCTGTCACACTCTTCCCAATTATGTACATTTCTCCCTCCTGTCATGGCCATTAGATAGCTGGGAATAAGCTTCTATCAGGTCTGACCTTATTTCATTCAATGTAACGAAGAAGAAACAACAACAAAAAAACAAATACAAGAAACCCATAGGAACCTTTGCAAAAATATAAGGACGTAAGCTGTTGACTCCAGCCAGGTTAATGTCAAGCCAGAGTAAAATAAAGTTTTGCAGAATCTTCTAAACTGTCTACTTTGAGTATTTACAACCCTCTTGGCCTGAGGGCAGCCCCAGTATGTCAGTGACTTAAAGCTTTCCTATTTTTAATTCTCCTTAACTTCCATTCCCCAAACTCTCTCTTCTGTCAAATACAAAGTAAATATTTTCTTGCATGTCTTAAGTAATCTTTTTATTTTGAGATAATTGTAGTCACATGCAGTTGTAAGAAACCATACAGAAAGAGCATGTGCACCTTTCACCCAATTGCCCCCAATGATAATATCTTGCAAAATGACAGCACAATATTACAACCAGGAAATTGACAGTGAAACAATACAAGGATCTTGTTCAAATTTCCCGAGTTTTACGTGAACTCGTGTGTCTGTGTATCCCTTTTGTCTACCTCAGATATCATTAACTACTTACAGCAGGCATATGAGTATTTTATCTTCATTACAGAATTAAAAATTAACATTTTTGCTGTGGATGTGATGTGCTACACAGCCCAGGATGATTTGTAACTGAGTATAAATACTTTTAATGTTTTAATAATATTAATGTATTAGGGAAATTCAACCATAGACTGTGCATTTATGACATGTGAACTCTAATGGATCAAGAAAGATATTTCTATTTGTGAGAAAGGGGTTGGTTTCTCATCTGTTGATTTTAATTTATTAGTATGCAGTCTAGGTGACTGGCTTTCCAAATGAGTTTCTGCCTTCATGTTATTCCAGTGAGATATTTATAATTAATGCTACAGAAAAATTACACTGGAGTAACATTTAGTCAATCTTTGTCAATAGGAAACAAAAGCATAAATCTAACACTAGATGGAAAAAATAGAAAACAAGATTGCTTTAGAATAAATAGGGTAAATGTTGATTAACTTGCAACGGCATTTTTCTTTGATGAAATTCTATTTGGGTAGCAAGCTTATCTTTGTTTAAATTCATTGTTTCATCTTGTCATAATTATTACTTACTTATCCACTGCCATTTGTGTTTAAAAATCAAGTCATCGCTTAAAAGGTTAAGCTCTGATGTGTATTCCCTTATTTTAAAATCATTCTGTGGGCTTTCCTTTTCCTAAGTATATTTGGCTCATCACAATAGGGAAAAATGTTCGGTCACAAAAACATTCAAATGGAATTCGGAGAGGGTCCCCTTCAACAACAAATAGAAATGGAGGGGGGAGGGTATAGCTTCAGGGGTAGAGTGTCTGCTTAGCAAGCACCAGGAACTGGGTTCAATCCCCAGCACCTCCATTAAATAAATAAACAAACAAACAAACCTAATTACCTCCCCCCCATAAAAATTAAGAAAAAAAATGTTCAACATCTTAAAAAAAAAAAAAAGGGAATGGAACCAACGAGAGCTTTGCAGCTAGGGAAAACCTGTTCTTCTGCTTCTCTATCTTTTATTGTTTATCATTGTTGTTGTTGTTATTACCAGTATCTAGAATGGTTGTCAATTTTCTTTTGTTCAGGATTATTGTTCTCCAGAGTTCTGGGCTATAAGAAAAGTTTGGGTTCTTTTAAATCGTGGCACATATCTGGGCACGGTTTATTCTGATTTTTAGCATCTGTTTGACTGATAAAATTGGGCAAAGAGCAAAAAATAATACAGGTAGATGGTTTAGTGTGGTTGCTAAGCTGAAAGTGAAACAGAGGAGCCTGTGCCAGGAGGGGCTCAGAGCACCTTCTGTGGACTGACTTTTATCAAGCCCGAAGGGGCTGATAGTCTTTGGTGCTGTTAAATTTGGAAGATAACCGGTAGAAAAATAATCACCAGAATCCTTGTCATTTTTATCATTTTGTTCACCACAAAATCTGACATGGAGCAAAGCTAAGTGAAAGAGGAAGCCACAAAGAAATTATGAACTACATTTTCTTGAACAAAGCTTCTTTATCCAGAAATATGTTAAGTCCAACATTTTATTTTATGCCATTGAAGACTTAGTGTTAATTACTATTCAGTTGGCATGAAAAGACTTCAACTTTATAAACTTTAGTTTTCACATCTATAAAGAAAAAGGTAATAACAACATACACTTCATACAAGCTGAAAATATGTAAGGACCAGAGTTCATTCAACAATGAATGTTTATTAAGCATCTACTGTGAGCCAGGTTACTTTTTCTGGTGTTGGTGTCACAGTTGTCCTTGCCAAGTCCACAGAACCAAGTCCTTGCGCTCATGCAGCTTAAATTCTAATAAAAGACGAGACCAAGAGTTGAGGGAACAGATGAACATGCAGTATTTAAATGTACTTAATAACATCAAGTAGTGACCAGTCCTGTGAAATAATTTCAGGAAATAAGACGCAACAGAGGTTGAGCCAAGATGGCGGAGTAGAGAGGCTCACAGCTCGCCCTCTCCCACAAATACACCAAGAATTACAACTACAAACCCACTGAATCGCACAGAACACCTCCTGAACCCTGGCAGAGTGTCTCTCACTTTGAAATACAGGAGGATTCTCACAAAATCTGATACAACAGGTACATACTGTACAGCACAGGGAACTAGATTCAGTATGCTGTAGTAACATGGTGAAAAAGAGTATGAAAATGAATATACGTAGGTTCCTATATGACTGAAGCATTACACTGTACACCAGAAATTGACACAACACTGTAAACTGACTATGCTTCTACTAAAATATATATAAGAAAAAATAAGATGCAATAGCTCTGAATAGGTACTCATCATAAATTAAAGTGAACCCTTATTCAGAAAATCACTTGCAGAATTTAGATCAGGAAGAAACACTCGATGTGGGTGGCCAATTTCTTTCACAGAAACAAAGCAGCTACCTAGATTGAGAAGAGCAAGTGTTTCTGTGCAGCTTTTCTCCTCCCCTTTCCTTCAAGGGCATCTGGGACACTTCCTGAACAAGTAGGGTCTTCTTAAGCATTGAGAAAGGAGATTCAATAATTCTCTTAAGGTGTTTTAAAAATATTTTTACAGAAGGGATTTATTCGTTATTTGGGAAGAACTCACATTAGTAATTCAAGTGCTTCTGTTCAGGAGAATGATGATCAATATTAGACTTTCTGGATTCCTAGACTGAACTCAGTCTGCATGGATGCACCTTCAGCCAAAGGGAGAAAACTGAACCAGTGCAGAAGTGTTATGGAATAGTATCTTTGGCTTTAGAGCTTCAATATTATGCAGAGGCTGTTTCCCTGCAGTCAATCCACACTGCTCCCCCCTACTCTGAACTGGTTTCCTTAACCTGATCATGATGCTCTCAGGGAGATGCTCACAAGGATGACTTCCTTCTCAGTCTGTATCCTGACATTTTGCCTTTATGCCTTGGTTGAGGGTCTTGTCTGATTTTTCCGCATCTCCCATCCCATCTGTTGCGTTGCCTATTTTAGCGGAGCTAAGGCCAGGCTTGGCAAGAAAGAAATGAGGGGTTGAGGCCTGGCTGCAGGTCCAGAAGTTCAGTCGAGAACAGAAGGTGCATCTTTATTAGACACCATCACACTCTGCTGCACGTTTCTCTCTCTTTCTTAAATTCTTCATCTATTTCCTTATAAAAATATTGACTGAATTTCTGAGTGCCATACAGGGCGCTAGAGCTCTGAAGGTCAATTTATTTTCTTGTGAAAGTCATACTCAAATGTCAAAATAATTTCTCGTAGTTTTAAGCCCAAAGGGTAAACATTCGTTGCAAATAATTATACAAAATACCAGGAGAGGGGGAGCCTGTACCTTGGTGGTAGGGCACGTGCTTAGTATGCAAAAGGTCCTGGGTTCAATCCCTAGTACTTCCATCAAAAAAAGAAAGAAAGAAAAAGAAAAGAAAAATACCAGGAAGCAAACACTCAAAACAATGAGCATTTGTTCTCCACAAAGAAATGATAAAATAGCAAACTTTAATAAGAGTCACAGAAAACTGAAAATTAAACATGTATTACAGGTATGTAGGAGCAATTTTAAAACAAGCTTTCCACCTGATAGATGGTGTGGCCTGTTTCTCAGTTATAGATGATAGGGCCAATTAAAAAATAATATACTTTATATCAGCGATAACAAATTGTTAAGACTTTACTGAGAATTGCTTTATCAGCAACTATGTAGAGTGATAAATCATCATTACACCTCAAGAACACTGGTAAGCTTCCTGAGAACTCCGTGAAATTTTTCCTGTATAATTAACCTTCATTAAAAGGTGGCAAATTTTTGTTTCTTCTCAGAATTATCAGCGATGACACAAATGCAGCTGAGCACAACTGTGATACAGATGTCTTATGTTCAGTTTTCGGGGAGTAGTTCATTATTCATGAAGTGATTCAATAATTTTATTTCACTCTACTCTTTCTGTTGCATAAAATGGAGAAATAAGCTTTGAGGTATCATTTCTAAGTTAGAGGAAATATCAAAGGAATGGACAATTTTTGTCACTGGAATAATATAATACATGTTTTAGTGTTTTAACAAATACGTTTAAATTAAAATTTAAAACACTCCATGATGTCACACCAAAGGGAACAAGAGTTGCCACAAGGAAGGCTCCTACCAGTCAAAGTGGGACAATTTGAACATCAAAAAAAAAAAAAAAAAGAAGTAATGATAATGGTTTATATTATATTGAATATAAAAAATTACTGAGTCCATAGTAATACTCAAAAAACAAAAAGGACATAAGGAAAGCTCTTTGTTTAGGAAAAACACTAGCAAACACGTTTATATGTAACAATACAGTCAGAAAACCATCAATGATCTTTGCAACCACTGATACAATTATTGATTTGGGCAAGAATCATCAACAGATGCTGAAACCATTAAGTGAAATGTTGTAGGGAAACAGGAGATTAATATCGTCTCATAGTAGGAAGCCACAGCTGCTTATTAATTACAATGGATAAAAATACCTCTACAATGAAGAGAACTAAAAGACACCATCTTAATTCAGTTTTCAAAGTAGCATACCCAAACTGGGACAAAGTGAAATTATGTGTTTTCTGATACCCTATTATGAGTGCACATTACATTTATAGAATTCTTAAAAGGCAATATTTGACATGTATCTAATCACGAGGAAACATTTGGGTAAATCAAAGTGGGGCATTCAATAAGACAACTGACCTGGTCTCTTCAGAATATCACTATCATCAAAGACAAAAAGAGTTGGTGAGAATTTTCTAGATTAAAAGAAGTTAAAGAGACATGGCAACCAAATGTAGTAAGTGATCCTTGATTGGATCTTGGGCCAGAAACAAAAATCAGTAAAAGAGTATTTGGAGAAATTCTGGAAATTTTGTCTAGGAACTCTGTGTTAACTAAAATTATTCTATCGTTAAACTCCTCGGGAGTGAAACTAGTCTGGGAGTTACTGCTAGCAGGAGAATGTCCTTATTCTTAAGGGATACAGGATGAAGTATTTATGATGTAATGTCATGTCTATAATTTCATTTCAAATGGTTCAGTAAAGATGACGACATAGATGTAGGAATAGTTACAGTAAATATGGAAAAATAATTTTAAATAGTCGGCTTCTGATGAAAGATATTACTATTATGTTGTGGTGCTCTTGGATTTTCTTAGCTGCACCGTTACAAAATGTAGTCTTAAGACAGATCTGCCATTTTCCACAGCATACGTGGATTATACAGTGAGAAAGAGTTTCATTTTATCTTTAAATGTTAAAGAAAAATTAGTCAGGCACAGCACTCCATACTAATAAAAAAAAAAAGGTGTCTGGAAAGGGTTTTAGAAAGAAAAGGAGAGATAGTATAGCAGATATTCAGAAGTGAAGGAACACTATGTGGAGAAAAGGAGAAAAAAGAAATTGGCAAGGCTTGTTCTCATGTTATACTCCATGAAGACAGGCATTTTTGTATGTTTTATTCACTACGTTATCCCAACTGTCTATAATAGTGCTGCCACAAATTAGGTGTTAAATGCCTGATGTGTGAAAGGTTGTGGAGCTGCACTAGCTGCCTTATACACGCTACCTCATTTAAAGTTATACAACACATCTGAGAGAGAGCAGAGAAAGCAAAGCGACAGACAGACAGAGGGCACATTAGGAAGTGAGAAGCCCTATTTTACACAGGACGGAAGAGAGCGTCAACTACCTGCTGGGAACAGACAGGAGCAAATGGTACAAGTCTACCTGTGTTCAACACCATAGCCCAGACATCAAGCCCACAGCCCCTGTAAACAGCATCTAGTCCTTCCCTTTCAATTTAAAAGGGAGTGTAAGTCTGACAGAGAAAGACAAATATCACACGGCATCATTTACATGTGGAATCTAAAAAAATGATACAAATGAACTTATTTACAAAACAGAAACAGACTCACAGACATAGAAAACAAACTTATAGTTCCCAAAGGGGAAAGGGGGAGGGAAAAATTCAGAGTTTGGGATAACAGATACACACTACTGTATACGATACAGATCAACAACAAGGACCTACTGTAGAGCACAGGGAACCATATTCAGTATCTTGTAATAACCTACCACGGAAAAGTACCTGAAAAAGAATATATGTACATATTCACACACACACAAATATATATAAAACTGAACCACTTTGCTGTAATCTGAAACTAACATAACATTGTAAATCAAGTATACTTCAATTAAAAAAAAAAAGCTAAAAAAATACAGTAAAAGGAAGCACAGAAGTAGGAATCTGTGTTTATTAAGGTAGTACAGCTATTAATTGAAGAACCGAGACAATGCCCTATGTTCTTTACCCTACTCTACATAGGAGATAAAATTCCGCTTGTCTTTGCTAATAAGGGAAATGACGTATCATAAAGAAAATTATTCTGACTTCAGAATTAGATGTTCCTGGGTTCAAATCTTAATTCTGCTACGAATGCTGCATCATTGTCCACAAGTATTTAAGTAATTACTTTATACATTTCATGCTTTTACTCAAGGATCCAAGCTAAAGGATGATCCTTCTGAAGTGTTTTCATGATCACCAAGGCAGAGGGTGAGGTGAGCCAAAGCATCTCACACGGATAGACACCATCTCAGCCTACTCTCATTGAGCAGAACTTAAGCAGGGATATGGTTATTAATCTTCAAGGAGATGTGGATGCATCATTTTCCCATGGGTTTCAGAAGAGAATCAGAAACCAGCAATCATTTGCAACATGTGACATGAGGGTCACCTGATATGAATTCATAGAAGACTTACATAGAAAATCTAACCAGAAAAATCCAGAGGAATATTCCTTTATATCAAGAATACTTTGTACTTAATAACTTTCTCAAGTGCCTTTATCCAGATATTTTTAAGAGTAAGAGTAGACAAGAATTTATTGCCTGTTCCTTGACCTCAAAAGATCAACCCCATGCTATTAGACCTGATTTTGAAATCAATGTTCATTTAGGAAATAAGTAGTAAAATCGTCATGAGTCTCTCAATCCTCCAAACAAAGCTACAAAGTCAGGATGCCCATCTAAACCAAAGAAGAGCTGGATTAATCCAATATCCTCTCTTATCTGCTTCCATGCTGCCACACACGCAGCCTACTATCCACACCTTAGACAGAGGCATCTTCTAAAAGTCTCCATCAGATCAAGTCACTCAGAGGACTTGATACACTCCATAGGTTGCCCAACTCAGAATAAAAACCAAGCTCACAGTGTCTACAAATCACCGCACATTGTTCTGTCTTCCCTAATCCCCACTCTTCTCTACTCCCACCTCCTAATTTTTACTGCTCTCTCGCCCTCACGCACTTGGCTGCACCCACCTTTTATCTCCTTTCTGTTCCTCAAATAAAATAATTCCCCTCTCAGTGTCTTTGCACTTGATATTATTTCCACAAAAAAAGATTTTCCCCTTGACCATGGATTCCCAAACTTGAGCTGCATTAGCAGCACATGGAGGGCTTGTTAAAATACTGCTGGACCCCACCCCCAGAGCGTCTGATTCATTAGGTCTAAGGTGAGAATCAAGGATTTGCATTCCTAGCAAGTTGCCAAGTCATGCTGAGGTTGCAGGCACAGGGATTTTGGTAACTACCCCTCTATACAGTCACATGTCCTACTACCTTCTTGATATTCCCTAGTTTATCCTTATCAGGAGACATTCTCTAACATCCTCTATCAAAAAAAGAACACACACTCAACAGTCTTTATTATCTTGCTTTATTTCATTTTTTCTTCATACAATTTATCATCTGATGTCATACAGTTTATTAACTTTCCTATACTTTCCCTCTTTCTCATTCACAGCAGTCAGAAATCTAGCTCCATGAAAAGAGGAACCTTGTCCATTTTGTGCACTACTGTATCCCAAAGCCCAAGTCAACATCTGACACATAGAAGGCACTCAAAAAAGATTGGTTGAGTCAAAGACTTAGCAGAAAAATTGGGAGACAATCCCCAGTGAAATCTGGGAGGAACTCTTGCTCCAAAAAGAAAATACAAAGATGGAGTAAAGCACATGATGATGAGCTTTAAATGAAAAAGACATCAAATTTAAAATGAAAGATGATTACCTTCTATGGAATTTTTAAGAAGCTTTTGACTACAATTATTTTGAGGGAACAGGGAAGACAGATTATGGTCTCCATTGTACACAGATTTTGAAGAGTGTTGTACAGGGAGCCCATTTAATGATGGAGATCAAGAAACTGGTTGTAACTGTTTAAGAGACTGAATAAAAGAAGCTCCTATATGTCCAAATTATCTGAAAATGGCACAGCAATCACTGAGTTGGGGGAGGAATTCCGACAGGAGAGGGGAGAAAGGATTTCCCACCTTCCTCATCAGCCCACTGAGTTATTTAAATTTATATTTTAATCACAAAAGTAGTTCATACAATACATGCCTATCATACTTGCAAAACATGTGCCAGAGCTATGATCACCACCTTGATACATAGAACATTTCCCAAATGGAACCCATTCCACACAAGGCAAGAATGATCAGACATGTTCCATTGAGTCCAACTACATGAGAGAGTCACACTGTATTTTTTAATAAATTTTGTTAGTTTAGAATAATTTTAGATTTTCAGAAAAGTTGCATGACAGTACAGAGAGTTGTCATACACTCCACACCTAGTTCCCCCTGTTATTAACTTCACTCTTATTAACTGAAGTTCATATTTACTCAAATTCCCTTAGTTTTTACCTAATGTCCTTTCTATGTTCCAGGATCCCATTCGTACTACATTTAGTCCTCACGTGTCCTGGGGCTCTTTCAGCTTTCGCTAGTTTCTCAGACTTTCTTGTTTTGGATGAGCTTAGCAGTTTTGCACAGAACCAATCAGGCATTTTGCAGAATATCCCTCAACTTCGTTTTGCCTGCTGTGTTTCTCATGGTTAGACTGGAGTTATGGTTTGTGGGAGGAAGACCACAGAGGGAAATTACCATTCTCATTATATCGTATCAAGGGGTCATGTTATCATCATGCCTTATCATTGCTGATGTTAACCTTGACTACCTGGCTGAGGTAGTGTTTATCAAGTGTCTCCATTATAAAGTCACTCCCCCCGCCCCCCCAACTGTAAATTTTGGAAGGAAGTCAGTATGCACAGCCCATACTTAAGGGGTCTATAGTTACGTGCCACCTCCTTGAGAGGGAAAAATCTATAAAAATCATTTGAATTTTTCTACACGGGATATTTGTCTATTCTCTCCCATGAATTTATTCATGCAGTCATTTATTTCAGTATGGTCTCGTGGATTTTTTAATACTTTGAGTTACAATGCAATACTACATCGTTTATTTTGTGGGGAGCTCTTTCGGTTGGCCCCTATATTACTCTGCCATAACTGCGATGTTGTGGTTTCTGTTTTTTTGTTTTCTTCATTTCCTTATTTTATGGCACTACAAGATGCTCCAGGTTCATCCATTATTGTTCCTGCCCCATTCCTAAAATCAGCCATTTCTCCAAGGATCCCTCATTCCTTTTCTTGGGGGATGATATTAGAAATCAAGATTTGGGCACTGAGTGTGTTCATTGCTCCAGAAGAGCTATTATTTCTAGGCCCTCTCAGCTGACAAAGCAAGAAAATACGTGTGTGCACTAAAACACAGATATATCCATATTTATAAATATTTCTATATATATCCATTTGTATGTACAGTAAATCTGAGTTCACACTAACGTCTCCAACTCTAATCTAGTATCAAATGGGTTATTCTAGCCTTTCCAACTTGCTTATATGTACCCAAGATCTCCAACAGTGAAAAATCAGGGTGCCCCAGTCCACCATCCATTTACCTAACTGTTCAATTCTACTAGACATGTAGAGCAGTTTAGAAATGTTAACCCTTACCCCAGGGGAAACAACTTTATTAACTATCATAAAGTGCCAATATTCAGTTCCTTTTGCCTTTAGTCTTAACAGTCATCACTCATTTCCAAAGCTACTCAGGTTGGCATCTCCCACTCCCCAACTTCTTCAATGAGATTATCTCATGTATTAGTAATAGTAATACAGATTCTTTTGTCACAGTATGCATTTTTTTCTGGGTGTCCCCTGACCTCTTAAGTGATTTTTTTCAAATTTCTGTACATTAAGGTTCACTCTTTGTGCTATAAAATTCTATGGGATTCATCAAAGGCGCAGTCTCATGGGTCCACCACTACGTATTACACAGACTAGTTTCACCATCCTAAAACATCCCTCGTGTTCACCTCTTCAACTCTCTTCCCTTCCCAGACTCTGGGGGGCAAGTGCTATACTGTTCACCATCTCTACAGCTTTGGATTTTCCAGAGTGTAACAGCAATGAACTCATACAGTATATAGCTTTTGCAACTATCTTTTTTCTACTTAATAATATGCCTTCATGATTCAGCCATATCTTTGCTTGTATTGCTAGCTCATGTCATTTTATCACTAAATAGTATTCTACTATAGAGATGGACCACATTTCATTTATCTCTTCTTTGTTTGAAGGACATCTTGGTTGCTTCAACTTTTTGGCGATTATGAATAAAGCTGCTATAAACATTGAAGCACAGGTGTTTGCATGGACATAAGTTTTCAAATCAGGGAAATACCTATGAGCCTGCTTCTGGATGATAGGGTAAGACTATTTTCAGCTTTGCAAGAAATTGCCAAACTATCTTCCAAAGTGGCTGTATCCACATTACATTTTATTACAAAGGAAAAAAAAAAACTGCTCTGCTGTTTAGCATTTGCAGGTGGATGTCATAATCATGGAAATGGATTCATTAATAACAATGGATTGAATAAGGCATATTTCAGGCTCACCTCATGGCCCATTCATCACAGAGCACTGCCAACATACTCGATCTGAATGTGTCCACCCAAGACTCAGCTTCTGATGTTGAGGTAATTTGGCCTGTAGCCAGATGGTGTGAAATGGCTTTGTGCATTAGTAAGGTAAAAAGTTCTCGAGCCCAGCGCTCATTAATTGTCAGCTTCTCAGGAAGTTGTGTGTTTGAAGGTGGGACCGTGAAACTCCTTATTCTGCGCTACAGCAGCGGTAACAGGAGAGATCAGTCTCTTTCACAATGAATTAGCTCCCCCAGCACTCAGCTCAATCAGGGAAGAAATGAAAATTGGCATTTCTCAAATCTGACTAGCATCTAAGGGATGTTCCACCTACATCTGAGTTACAAAACCTCAGGTACTTCAGGAAGACAAGATCCATGTCTTCACTTGTTCCTTTTCCTGTCCTTTGCCCATCGTTTGGATTCTTATGGACTAAAGCTGCATTATTCAAACTACAGCCAGCAACAGAATCATTTGGAAGGCCAATTAAAACACAAATTGCTGGGATCCAACCCCAGAGTTCCTGATCCAGTAGGCCTCAAGGAGGGCCAGAGAATTTGCTTTTCTATCATGTTCCCAGATGCGGATGTGCTGATCCAAGGTCAACACGTTGACTAGTACTGTGCTAAGGTGCTATGTTCCTAAGTCTTCAAAGTGTTTGGGTATTTTAACAATTTGTCTTTACCTAGTTTGAAATGTCACTAAACAACTAAGTAGCCATTTTTGCTCCGCAAGTAAAAAGGAAAGTATTTGAATTCACTGGATGGCGATTACATAAAGGCAAGGAGAGAGAAATTAATCATTTTTTATACAACCGATATTACCAAATAATCCCATTATCTGCCATGGCTGGTCCTTATTAGAATTAGCTACTTGCTACCATGTTGATTATAATCTCAGTTTCCCAGTTCATGAGAACACAGTCACAGCCCAGGAGGTAGGTTAAGCTTAGAGAAAAAAAGTTGATTACATATTTGGACTCCTCTTTTTTTAAGTTCCCCTCACCTGACATTAACAGGCATCTCCACCTTCCACATTTCCTCTAGAGCTTGGACAGAGTGATCTTTTCTTTGCATCCATCACAATATATGCGCTGAGATTTTTTCATATTGTCTTATGTAAATTCGGTAATGCTACCTTTTCATCTGTGATTTGTATCCTTTCTTCACCCTCTAAGATTTCCACTTTACCCTTCCTGTCCAAAGCGAAATACTTCTTTTCTTGAAATTTTATCTTATATATTTTCCTCTTAAAGCCTCAATATATATTGCACAAAACAGATCTTATTAAATCCTTCTTTGACTAGATTTTTTTTTAAAAAATCAGTATTTCTTGGGAAATCCTTACACATCAGTAAAATTAGATAGATTTTATTTATTTTGATGGATGCATCTAATTTCATTTGCTTTACAAAAAAGATAACTTTGCTGAGCTTCACCATGGTGATGGCTAGGGTGGTGTGGTGAGGATCCACTACAGTAGCAACCACATGGGGAATCTCACTGAGAAGACTATTTTTTCCCACCCGCCATCCTTACTCCACCCCACCTTGCCCCACCTCCTGTGCCATCCCCCACACTCCTGACCTCATCCTCCCCAACTCTGGCAACAACCAATGTACACTTAAGAGATCGGTCCCCAAAGCATCTGACTTTGAAAACCAACAGGGCTCACATCCTGAGACCCACAAGTCTGCAGCAACCTGAGAAGCCGCTTTTAATGGACATGTGTACTTGGACTCACCCAGGGCAGCTGATGGTGCCCAGACTTAAAGTGAAGGAGGCTCACCTGATTACATTAAAGCATTGCCTGAGGGGCAGGCATCTGATTTAACCCACACATCCAGGAGCCCGCTGGAGCACTCTGTGGGGACAGAGACTGGCAGGGCGCATCTTCACGCTGTCCCTTTGCCATGCTCCGAAACACCAGGATCTGCTAAAGGGGAGCCTTAGTTTGTGCCTGTTGCCTCCATTTTTGTGCTGCCACCAGAGGATGCCTCTTGATCGCCTGGCTCTGGAGGCTGGGAGCTTCAATTCCTGGCCCCATGGGACGCATTGGTGTCACCCAGAAATCAGCTCATACCCCCGTCTGGTGCCCTCATTTTTGTGACTGCTGCTAAAGGATACGTCTACGTCACCTGGCTCTGGTGGCTTATGTTCAAGGGTCCCACAGGACCACACCCAAGGGGGAAAGAGCTTTTAAACAGCTACGACCCCCAGGGCACTGCACAGACAGTGGACTGGGGCTTATTTCCAAACTTTCTGTGAAGAAATTTGCTTGTCCTGGAACTTCAGCCTGAGGGCAGGCTTCAGGTTTGGCCCACATTTCGTGGCCTACAGAGCTGCTCTTATAGAACCTAGGCTGTGGGCACTTTCTCGGCCCTCTCCCTCTGCCCAGCTCCAGTTTGCCAGTATCACCCAGAAAAAAACTTATACACGCATCTGGAGCCTTGATTTCTCTGACTGCTGCTCAGGGGACACCTCCGGATCGCACGGCTCTGGTAGCAAGCGGGGCTTATGCTCGCGGTACCACAGGACCACATACATTGGCACAGCTTTAAAAGCTGATAGCTAGGGGTCTGGCTGCTAGTCAGCCTGAATCTAGGTGTCAAGCTCCTCCCTTCTGGGATACGGACAGATTCTGACACATCTTCAGCTACTGGGAACAATTCAAACTACAACTGGCTGCTAGGATGAGCAGAGCGGTTTGAGAGACAATCAGGAGGGGGCCAGGGGGGTTTGAATGACAAGGTTCACCTCTTCCATGAGGTCACTCCTTCAAGACTTGGAGGGGTGGTTGTTTCAGATACTATATAGAAACCAACACAGAGAGTCAAACGAAATGAGGAAACAGAAAAATATGTTCCTAATGAAAAGATAAGATAAAATCTCAGAAAAAAAGCCATAACAAAATGGAGAGAAGTAAAAGTTATAAAGTTGCTTACCAAACTGGGAGAAGAATGAACAAAGTGAGAAACTTCAACAAAGAGATGGAAAATATAAGAAAGTACAAAACAGAAGTCGCAGAGTTGAAGGATATGATACCTGAACTGAAAAATACACTAGAGGAGGTCAACTGTGCAACAGATGAAGCAGAAGAAGAAATCAGCCAACTCAAAGACAAGGCCGTGGAACTCAACCAATCAGAATAGTGAAAAGAAAAAAGAATTTAAAAAAGTGAATCTGGCTTAAGGGACTCATGGAATAACAGCAAATGAACTAAGATTTGCATCATAGGGCTCCCAGAAGAAAAGAGAGACAAAGGAGCAGAAATCTTATTCCAAGAAGTAATGGCTGAAAAATTCTTAAACCTGAGGAAGGAAACAGACATCCAGATCCAGGAATCTCAGAAAGTTCCAAATAAGACAAGGAGAGAATATTAAAAGCATCAAGAGAAAACCAACGTGTTATATACAAGAGAATCCCTGTAAGACTAGTGGCAGATACCCCACATAGGAAAACTATGTCACCTTACGTTTCTCATCGCCCTCGTGTGTTAGTGGACTTGATGTCACTTGATGCTTTCAGCTCTAAAATATCATGGTTCATGGGAAATCACTGGAGGTTTTGATTACGGAGAGTGATGTGAAAGAGAAATGGCAAACAGATAGTCTGTATGCCGGAGAAGAGAGTCTGGAAGCAAAGAGAACAAGCAGTAGAACACGTAATACGTCATGCTGAGAGAACTGCTGAGCTTATGATGGCGTGCTTTACAGAATATCATGTTAATGCATGTTTTCTTCAATGGATATTTTCTGATACTATTTGTGACTTGAGAAATATAAAGTTCCTAGTTTAGTTTGTTTCTTTAGTTTCACAATGTTGTATTTTTAAACAAGTTGACCTTAATTTTAATTGTGAAATAACTTTGTTCTCCTTTATAATGGCCTAGCCTACTTTCCATTCAACAGATACTTCCATCTGAATTTTAGATCATTGCGATTTTTTCTGCCTACTTAACTTCTTTGAAGCCACCCTATACTTTAAAATACAATCCCATTTTTTCTTGTTTCTTACTTTCCCTAATGAATTCTATTTCTTTGAACTGATTTCTTTGTTTTAACTTTATTCATTCTAGATAATAAAATAACATCTGTTTCTTATCATTTTATTAAAGAGGCTTTGTATTTAAAATCACCAAACAATCCTTCCCTGTTTATCGTGATTCTGTGCAGAAAAAAATAAATAAATTACACCACGTATTCCCTAGAAGAAGGTTGAGCATTTTGTAAATTCATAACCCAGAAAACACGTAGAAATTTAAGTCCCACTTAAGATTCCTACCTGGTGTTTAGGTTGTTAAGTTGGTAAATACTGTGTCCTCTAGGTCTACAACAGGGATAACTGAATTGTTTTTTGGACTAAGTAGGAAATATTTTAGGTTCAGCAGGGTATAGGGTCTCTGTTGCAACTACATAACTCTGCCATTGCAGCAGGGAAGCAGCCATCGGCAATACACAGAGTGTGTGTGGATGTAGGTGCAATAAAACTTTACTGAAAAAAGGCAGGAGACTAGATCTGGTCCACAGTTTACCGATCCCTGTTCTACAATATCAAACATTTGATATATTTTTCTGTAAATGTTATTTCCTCCTCTGAAATAAAACAGGAAAGTGTTTAGCCATTAAATTATTTTTATATATAAACCTGAAAACTGTATTATTAGTATAATTTAGCACTCATATATCAGACATCCTTGTAAAACACGAAGTCATTATATGACTAGAAAAAGATTTAACCTTCTGGAAGATGACAGTTTTACTCTCTAAACAATCAAAATGATAAATAATACTCCTTAGTTTTAAGACTGAACAAGAAAAAATACATTTTTTCAGGAGTTGCAAGGCTGAAATTCCACAAATGATTTTGATTACTTTTCCCTCTGGCATAAATGGGAATGGGGAAGCCTCTGGATCACTTACATGTATATTTCACAAGCCTGGGCATAGTGCTAGAAACAGAGTCAGTGCCTGTGTTAGTCAGAGATCATTTTGAGGAAAATGCAGAATACAGTCAAGCAGTTCAAGTAAACAAAGAGTTTGTTATAAAAATATAGGAGAATCTCACTGAACAGAAAATTGCAGAAACTATAACAGAGCCTCAAGGGGAATTGAAAATCATCAAAGATGTATTCTCTCAATTTCTCTCTCTTTCTGACCATATTTTTCCAACCATATTTCTTTATTACATATGTTCTACTGTCCTCTCTGAAGACTGCTCCCGCCTGAAAAGCTTTTAATGTTTGTTCCTTCATAATGTTGACATGTGCACATTTTCTGGCTTGCCATATACTGATTCTGGATCTTACTTTACCAGAACTTTCAGTTTGAGTGTTCAATGTCTCTCAGCTACAATGACTGTCCCTTAATCAGAGATTCTGATTGCCTGCTGGCTGCCAGTGGATTACTTGGCTTTGAGTTAGTTTCTCCTCATTAAAAAAAAAAGCTATAATCGAAAAGGGTAGGGTCATGTGACCTGATGCCAAAATTGAAGCCATTCTAGTCTGAATAAATTTCCTGAGTAAAAACTGAGGGCAATGAAAGAAAACAGACTGGTATCTCTGCTACAGCCTGAGAAGTAAGATTCCCACACTTGGGGGAGTTGTTCTTGAAACTAAGAATAAGAGCTCTTTTAAAAGTAGGGTAAGGAAGAAAGGAAGGAAGAAAGAAAGATTGATTCTTGATATCAGTCAATAGCTGAGAGGCCGGTATGCTGGGTGGATAAACACAAGAACTTTAAGCTTCCCACAATGATTCCAGACCCAGGGGATAAGAAGGAAGTTGTGATCCAAGGTCAAAATCTTGCTGTGAGTGGATGGTGAGGTGCTTAGTAGGTGTTAACAAGGAGTAAGACCTGTTCTGAGAAGATGGCATAATAATGGTGGGGAAGTGACATCAAAGAGAGTGGTGTGGACTGTGAAAAAATGAGGGGCCTACACTTCAGTTTCAAGAGGAAGAGTGCCTTGGAGGAGATCTAATTATAGCCAAAGAATCTTCTAGTCATAATAAAGTGATTTCAGTCCTCTGTAGGACTTTTTGTTGCCTTTGTGCTTTTGGACAAACTATCTCATTTCCAGCAAATGTTTTTCCCAACATACTCATTCTCAAGCCCTAGGGAAATTACTAATCTCCTTTAAAACTATCCATACTGTTTATTTATTTACTTAAGAATTAAGTTCTCACTCTGCCACATTCCCAAGCCACATTGTATATATGTATGCATGTATATACATATATACAATTATTACATGATTATTAATTGAATAAATCCATTTATCAGTGTGACACTAGACTGCAAGCTTGTGGATTAGGACTATCTCATTCATCTTCTAATGCAGTAACTTTGCAGGCACACAGTAGGTACTCAGGAATAATTACAAAAGCCCATAAATTTAATTGGAGTGGACTAACTTTCACCTGGCTATAGAAGAGTGTAACAGGCCTGGCAGAAACAGACATTGGTGTCAGTGGCTTTGATGGGGTAGACACCTCTTTGGGTCTCAATAGCAGTCAAGAGGTACAGACTCCATACGGCCAGTAGAGACTTACATTCTTAAAGGAAAGGAAGCCCAAAGAATACTTTGGACAGGTAGTAGGAGGTTGGCTACAGTTCCAGAGAGAATCAGAGCCTTAGCAACAGCAGGTGATGGGGGGAAAAAAGGGCTCACGTTGAAATACAGAATGGCACTTTGGAATTACAAGATACAGAAGAGGGTCATCACACTGGGTGACATCCAGCAGGGACAGCATTGGTATTGTTGGGTTTAGGGGTCTTTAGGATGGGATCTGAATTGTGCACTAGAGGTGTAAAAATAAGGTGATAAATTTGAGAGTTTGAGATTTGCAGATGTTAACCATTATATTTAAAAACAGATAAAAGAACAAATTTCTTCTGTATGGCACAGGGAACTATATTCAATATCTTGCAGTAACTTTCAATGAAAAAAGAATATGAAAACAAATATATGCATATGTATGTATGACTGAACATTGTGATGTACACCAGAAATCGACATATTGTAACTGACTATACTTCATTAAAAAAATAATTTAAAAAATAAGTAAGATGAGATCCTTCATATAAGGGCAATGTTGGTCTTTGACCTACACCCTTTGGATCCCTTTGTCCATTCTGGTGCCCCCCAGTTCTATGTACTTTCCCTTCCACCAGCCAGAGTCCTCCATGAGGTAAGACTTAGGAAATACTCTGTAGGACTTCACCTGAGATTGAACCCTTCTTTTATTTCCCCTCCTGTTCCTTGTCCTGCTTTCCTTTCTACCTTACATTTCCCCCCTGAGCATGCTTTCTTAATAAATTATTTGAACAATAATTCTTACCTCAAGATTTGTTTCTGATTTAACCTGATCTAAGATCCCTGCCCAGAAAAAAATTCAGACTATTGGGGTAGCTAATCAGGGATAAGAGACAGCCAGCAACAACACAAATTTGGGGAACCCTCCTGTTGGTGGGAATGTAAATTGGTGCAGCCACTATGGAAAGCAGAATGGAGGTTCCTTAAAAAACTAAAAGTAGAGTTACCATATGATCCAGCAGTCCCATCCCTGGGCATGTATCTGGAAAAGATGAAAACTATAATCTGAAAAGACACGTGCACCCCAATGGGCATAGTGGCACTATTTACAATAACCAAGACATGGAAGGAACCTAAATGTCCATCAACAGATGAATGTATAAAGAAGATATGATATGTGTGTACACACACACACACACACACACACACACACACACAATGGAATATTACTCAGCCATAAGAAAGGATGAAATAATGACATTTGTAGCAACATACATTGACCCAGAGATGATCATACTAAGTGAAGTAAGTCAGACAGAGAAAGACAAATACCATATGCTATCGCTTATATGTGGAATCTTAAAAAATGACACAAATGAACTTATTCACAAAACAGAATTAGAAAACAAACTTAGAGTTATTAAAGGGGAAAAGGAGGAAGGGTAAATTCGGAGTTTGGGATTAACAAATACACACATATAGTAATGTGTACGTAAAATAGATAAACAACAAGAACCTACTGTATAGCATAGAGAACTATTTTCAATATCTTGTAACAACCTTTAATGTAAAAGAATCTGAAAATACATAAATATAACTGAATCACTTTGCTGTACACCTGAAACTAACACAAAATTGTAAATCAACTAAGCCTCAATTAAAATAAAAACTCAAATTTGGACAGAAATAGACATCAAAGTTTACAGACAATTTGTATAAATCAAAGAAGTATCCAAACTGCTGAGTCACAGGAATAATGTTGAATTCTTGCATGCTGTACACCCCAAATCAAGTAATTAAGAGAGATTATCAGAAACTCTGTTTTCAAATTCTAGCTACAATTACAGCAACTGAGAGCAAGACATATTGACTGAAGTTGACAAGAGTGTTGAAGATATTACTAATACTGAATTAATAAAGTATTTTGGATGCTGACAAAAATCCTCAGAACCAAAATAAGGTCAGCAATGGAGTACCAACTTTCAAATCCAAAGACCATTTCTTACTTTTACAAGACTTCTCCTTTGCCATAAAACAATGCTTAGTTTCACTTATTCTGGGATGTGCTCTTCCACAAATTTCAAAGACCACAGTGTCTGAAGTTTTCCTCATCTCTGTGACTTAGATTTTCAATGGATTCCTCTGCCTCCTCCTTCTTTTTAAATATTGTTGTCTCTTGGTTCTATGGGGGATTGATTTCAGGATGCTCACCGATACCAAAATCTGCAGATGGCCAAGTCCCTTATATAAAATGACACAGTTTATTGCATACAACCTATGCACATTCTCCCATATACTTTAAATCATCTGTAGGTTACTTAAATACTTCCTACAGTGTGAATGCTATGTAAATAGTTGCTGACACATGGAAAATTCTGGATTTTTTTTCCCCAAATATTTTCAACCAGTGGTTGTTGAATCGCAGATACAGAGAGCCAACTGTACTTGCTTTCCTCAGATCCCATGATTTGTGTTTCTTTCTCTACATCCTTGTTTTCTGAAGCAGTATCATTGATGATTATCATTTACTTTCTCTTCTATAGGCTAGTAAGTCCTATGTCTTAATTTCTAGGCACAATTTTTGTTCTAAATACCAGAAATATTTGTTATTTATTTGCCACCTGCACCTGTTAGAAACCAGAATACTACACTCAACATATTGAATAGTAAAGTCATCTTTTTCTCCATTCTTCATGGATTCTATGTTCTACTTATTGAACATGGCATTGTCCCTGTCAATCAAGTGAGAGTTCGAGACTTCTCCAGCTCTCCCAGTGCCACACAGATCCTTGTCAGTCTCCCCACCTTTAATACCTATCAAACTACTCCCTGTCTTTTTGCTATAGTCACAACCTAGATCATCAATCATGTATTGTCTAGAGTAGGGATGTCCAACAGAAATATAATGCAAGCCACGTTTATGATTAAAAAATTGGTAGCCACATTAAACAAAAAAAGGAAAGATATGAAATTAGTTTTTATAGTTCATTTTATTTAACTCAATATATTCAAAATACTATCATTCTTTCAAATATAGTTAGCATCAAAGACTATTAACAGGACATTTTACATTCTTTATTTAAATTGTTTCATTGACACCCAGTGTATATTTTACACTGGTCAGGACATACTTCAATTCAGACTAAGGGATTCCAAGCACTCAGTATTCCAGTGTGTTTGGTGGCTACCAGATGGACAGCATATATCTAAACCATCAGCTCTGGATCTCAACCTCCAGGCCCGTCCTCCACAATCCTACCACTGGAGGGACATCTCTAACATGCATTACACTTCTCTAATTCATACATTTATCCAGGGCGTACAGGATAAAGTCAAACCTTTTTTTCATATCTCCCATCATCCTCTATGTTCCCGAAAACCTTCCTATCCCTTCCTCATTTGTTAAGCCCTGACTTGTGTTGCCATGGAGTTTACTGATCTTCATACTAGTGACCTCATACCTCTCTTCAAATACTCTTGTTGTTCCCTTTCTCTACAAGGCTTTTTATCTCCTTATGTCTTCCTGAAGAACTTCTACTTAACCTACTCATTTATAAAATTAAATACTGTGAAGCCTTCCATGATCTCTGCCTATACTCCTATGCCAAACCTCACTGTGTTTCTCTGTAATACCTTAATCATTGCAGAAAAAGACCATTTATAATACTATAGAAAACCATTTGTTTGCTTTATCTTTTGGTTAGGCTTTGAAATCCTTGAGGGCTGAGAGGGTGCCTTTGTACCCCCAGGGTGCACAACAGAAGATCAATAAGTCTATGCAGAGGGAAGAAAAAAAATTAAGTATGATCTACTGAGAAATACCTCACCAACTATGAAATCATAGGGTTCACAAGTAGCCTGCAATATACCAGCCTCTCAATTTGTATACCACATACGGCTTCCACATTTCCAGGGCACAATTCACACAGACTTATTCTGAATTACATGAGAATGAAGACATGGGACAATGAAGACATTCATTGTCTCCCAGCAGAATTCCAGGGCCTACTCTCATCTGCACAGTGTACAACACATCCTCCAGACAGGCCACACACAGTTACTAACACATACACATGGACACACAGTCACGTTCTATCCAGACCCTGCTCAGATAAACTTTTCTCTTGTCTGCCGGCAGCTGTTGAAGACACAAGGCCTACCCCAACCTGTCTCAGAAGTGACAGTCATGTTAACTGGAGTTAGAGAGGGCAGTGTGGGGAGTGCAGACTATGAATGTCATTAGTACAATATGGCAGTTATCTTTCCAGGGATGAGGGAACAGCCAAGAGGGAAGGCTCTAGTGCAGTTTTCTCCAGGTATGTCTACACAGGGAATTTACACAGAACCCCCATGAAGATTAGTGACAAGATGGAGAATGCTACATGCAGGAAGTCCTCGGGCGCATGATCCATACTGTCCTTATGCAAAGTGTATCTACTGCTAGAATTATATAGTAGAACAAACAACCACAAAGCTTCAGTGTCAGAGCTGAGCTCATGAGTCTCCAGGGACAATCTGATTGGGACTGGACTCAACATACCTTGACTGAATTTGCCAATCTGTCTGAGATAAGCTGCGAGTTGGCTGGGTAGCTCTGCTGACCTTGGTCGGGATCACCCGCATTTCTGGAGGTTGACTGGCTATTGACTCATCTTAGGACAGACTTGGCTGGGAAAATGGGACAACTTGGCTTTGCCTCATGTGTCTCATCCTGCAAAAGCTAGCCCAGGCAAACCTTTCTCATGATGATGACAGAGGACAAAAACAGCAAGGATAAAAACACCAATGCCTTTCAAAAATCTTCTTGCATCAAATTTGCAAACATGCTTTTGATGAAAGCAAAACATGTGGCCAAGCCCAGTGCCGGAGTTGGAGAGTACCACCGAGCAGGGGTAGAAGGAGCAGTGAGTGAATGAGGCCATTAACGCACTAATTCCAACAAGCAGGAGAGTATATGTAGCAAGATCAACTTCCTGGTTAGAAGACAGTTTACTGAAAGGGTAACTTCATGGTTGGTTTGTTTATTTTTTTTGTGTGTGTGTGGAAAATATATGTATATTTAATTTTGATGTTTAAACCTAAAAAAGCATTGGTGCTTCAAGAGGTAACGTGGTCCTGTTTTGAGTTATATCAGCAATGCCCAGACAAAATGAATGGTCCCGTAAATCTTGGAATAGAGAGGAAGTTTAGGCTCAGGCACCAAAGTGGAAGAGCCAAGGAAGAAAGGAAGATGCAGACTTCCTCGTGAACAGAGGCTAAATTGTGACATCAGTGGTGGAATGTCCCACTCAGCCCGACTACCTATTCTTATGCCTTTCAGCTCTACTTCAGTAAACTATGGAAGCTTTCTTTTTGCAGCTCAGAAAGACTCTAGGCATTTCTGAGGTGAGGAAACATTCGTATCTTCTGGATTTTGGTGTATCCATGGAATGTGCATCTGCTGAATGAAAACATGACCAAAATAGATTTTTTGTAATTTTCAGAGTAGTACATTCAGGAGAAAACTCATTCAGACTCAACAGTAATTTACCGTGAACTTGACTTTGCATGTTTTGCTTTGTAATAGTGTGGATTCTGTGACTGAACATGCAGCTAAGCTTCGTGGATAGGATTCTAACTGGCAATTGGGAAAACGCATGATTTTGTGGGGTTTTTTCCTCCTCATCATTATCAGCAGGCAAAGGCTCTTGTGGTCTCATTGACTGCTATCTTGGTGGAGATGCTAATGATCAAATCTAACAGATGCTTGGAAGCACAGTGCCAGTTAAAATATGCAACTGGCAGAAATAAAAAAAAATCATGGGCTGTTTGACAGTCACACACAGAACTCTTCCTATAATTAGAGATAATTACCAATGTTAGGAGATCAAAAGCATCTTTTTCTTGGTCCTTGAAAAGCTAAATATAAACTGCAAACAGACACCAGCAGGTACTCTAAATTTACAAGACGCAGAATTTCTTGAGAAGGGGCTAAGCCACTTCATAGCTATTTGCCTTCTCAGCATTTCATGTGCACTTTGCAAAGTATACCTTAAATAAATCATTTGCTACATATAGTTTCTAAAAGCATAATTTATTTTTCCTGGCTATAGACACTCATTCCCTGTAGTCAACAAAAGAACAGAACTATGGTATACTTCTACAAAACGAAAACAACATTTCTCTGTCAATCTGTCTTCATTGGCTTGTTTAAGTTTAAAATTTACATTTTAGCATTATAGTAGAAACACTAAATTACCAAATAGGGGTCCAGTACAACCTCTATTTAAGCCCTGTCTTAGTTTAACTAGGTTATTTAATTTCCACAACTATTTTAACTGCTTTAACTGTACTAATTTTATATCTAGTACATAGAACATATACAGCCCTTATACTAGTAAAATATTTAATAACTTAGGCTTTAGGTGTCATAGAAACTACCTGCAAATGGAAATCTTTGCACACTAAATATATATAGTCCGTTTCCTTTCTCATTTAACACAACATCTTTGTTTTGTATCCCTAGTAAGAGAGGGGATTATTCTGAGAACAGTCAGGATTACTCCTGGAAGTGCAGGGTCTGCATGGAGAGATTCAGACCTAAAAGAGAACTGGAGTGCTCAGGGAAAGGGAGAAATCAACACCAGGCAGGTAATCAACAATATCTTGCTGGTAATTTAGTTTTTGTTTGTTCCTTTGTAATGAGACCCTATGAAGCTTCATAAACACATATACAGCCTCCTCAAATATAATTTATGGTCTCTCCATTTCCTCTAGGCTAATGGCTCAACTTTCTAGTATAAAATTCAAAGTCTTCTTCCAATAAGGCCCTGGCCTAGATTTGAAAATTCATCTCAATTGTGCTCTACACTGGAATTTGATACAACATTGTAAAATGATTATAAATCAATAAAAAATGTTTAAAAAAAAAAAAAAGAAGGCAAAACAAAAAGAAAACAAAAGAAAAGAAAATTCATCTCTTGTTATTTTCCCCACACATCCTCTGGTGACACTGGATTATTCACTGCCCATTAAGCGTATTTAGCTTCTGCCTCCAAAAATCCTCCTGTGAATCTCTCCTTTTCTCCTCTCTGTGTCTCTCTTTGCTCCCCACCCCCTTTATTTGGAGATCTCTTTGCGGGCCAAATCAGAGATCAACTATTTGGGGGAACCCTCTGTAATCCCCCCAAGTATGTTTAAGGACAGCCTTATCTGTCTTGCCACAACACTATGAACAGAACTTTATCAATTTTCACCTCGCTTTGTATTCCATTATCTGCACATCCAGCAAGATGTTAAGATGTTTACGCTACTTCCAAAAGGTCTAGGCTCTAAGCGAGGGTCATACACACATCTTGCTCACAAATGTTCAGATTATATTCCACAATCCATGATGATATTAAGAATTAAAATGTGAGTTTAGAGCAGGGGGTCAAGAAGCTAACCCAAGAGAAAATCACATGTTGCTGTAAGTAAAGTTTTATTAGGACACAGCCACACTGACTCACTTATGCACTTCTTTTATGACAGAACCCAGATGATCTGTAAATCTGAAATACTATCCCTTTACTGAAAAGTTTTGTTGACCCCTGGAGTTTGGAGCAATCTAGACTAGTACAGTCATGGGAATAAATAATATATACATGGGGGTACAATGTGTCAACTTAGTCTAGGTACTGTTTATTACACCAAGTGCCAATTTAATAAGTAATGCAGTGGGATGGTCAGTTTTATGTGGCAACTTGGCTAGGATATATCCCCCATGTATTCAAACATTTATATTGTTTCTGTGAAGTTATTTTGTAGCAGTAATTAAAGTCCATAACAGGGTGATGTTAAGTAAAGGAGATTATACTAGACAGGTAGTCTTAATTCAATTTGTTAAAAGGTCTTATGAGAAAAGTTAAGATTTATTAGAAAAAAATTCCAGCCTGCCTTAAGAAAATGCTGTTAAGCTGTTTTTTTTATAGTAGTTTTGAACAGATTTTTGCTTTGTGGATAAAGATCATTCATATTTGGAAGTAGCCAATCCACTATTGGTTGATCAAGGTCCACTTCTGATCTAAATACAAATCATAAAGACTTCAACACATTCCACCTAAACTATCTTGATTTATTTGAACTTTTATTGAGAGACCACTGGGAAACCTTTCAAAATACAGACACGGCAGATTAAAAAACTAGAAAAAAATGAAAAACAGTACCTCCTATTTTAGCCATACTGTCTCCATTTACATTTTTTTTTAACAGAGCCTCCCAAAATTACTATCATAAGAAAACTACTCCTCCATGATATTCAGATCGTCTATCGAGTACCACTGAAACTGAGAGGATTGCCACTCAGACACTCAACACACACACATACACATACTCACCCACCCAGAATTTTGTTTTAATGGGTTGGGTTCAGGGGCTCAGGAAAGGAGACTGGAAAGACAGCAAGGGCAGAAAATGATGGTCTTTGTATCCATTCAAAGGGATCTTGCCCTGAAGGTAATGGCCTCTGCGCACTGAAGAACTTTCAGCATGGGTTGTCACTTTTTTTTTGAGCTATAGGTAACAGAGTTTCATGTTTGTTTCAGGTGTAGTACATAGTGAGTTGACATTTACATACATCTGTCCCAAAAGTTATTAATATTGACCATATTCTTTATACTGTATATTATATAGACATGGCTTATTTTACAACTGGAAGTTTATATCTCTTAATCCTGTAATCTATTTGGCCCCCAACCTCCTTCCAGTCTGAAAACTGCCGATTTGTTCTTTATGAGTCTGTTTTAACTGTTTATATTTTTTAAATTCCACATACAGGTAAGATGATACAGTATTTGTCTTTCTCTGTCTGACTCATTTCACTTAGCAAAATACTCTGTAGATCTATCCATGTTGTTGCAAATGACAAGATTTCATTTTTTATGGCTGAGT
This sequence comes from Camelus ferus, assembly GCF_009834535.1. Lineage (NCBI taxonomy): Eukaryota > Metazoa > Chordata > Mammalia > Artiodactyla > Camelidae > Camelus > Camelus ferus. Next base: position 26,041,011 of record NC_045732.1, read on the forward strand.
AACACTCCATTGTCTATGTGTGTGAGTGTGTGCCTGTATACATTTACACACACACACACATCTACTTTACCCATTCACCCATTGATTGTTATGTCCATATTTCAGATATCATAAATAATGCTGTGATAAACTTTAGGGTACATACATTTTCAAATTAGTGTTTTCATTTTCTTCAGATAAATACCTGGAAGAGGAATTACTGAATCATATGGTAGTTCTATTGATTTGAGGAAATTCCATACTGTTTTCCATAGATACTGCATGAATTTACAATCCCACCAACAGTGCACAAAGGTTCCCTTTTCTCCACATCCTTACCGATACTTGTTAATTGTTATCTTTTTGATGATACCCATTTTGACAGGTGTGAAGTGATATCTCACTGTGGTTTCAATTTGCATTTCCCTGATGATTAGTGATGTGGAGTATATTTTCATGACTCTGTTGGCCATGTGAATGTCTTTTTTGGAAAAATGTCTATTTGGGTCCTCTGCCCATTTTTTAATCAGGTTGTTTTCTTCTAGAACTTTTATGGTTTCAGGTCCTACATTTAAGGTTTTAATCCATTTTGAGTTTATTTTCCTATATGGTATGAGAAAGCAGTCTAACAACTTGCCTTGTTTGTTTTTAATTTACAAAATACTTTTCCTTAAATATATTTATTTTCCCTTGAATGGAGTCAAGTAGTTTAATAAAGTTTAATAAAGACATCATTACCTCTGCATACTCTCCAACTCCCACACAGACAGAAAATGTAACATAAATTCTATGGCTATGAAACAAGTAGCTTAATTGAAGTACATTTATTTTGGTCTGCTTTCACAAGTAGAAGTTATTTCAGTTAACAGATGGGGAAAAGTCTGGAGGTCTTAAACCTAATACTACTCTAATAAACTCAACATAAGGTTCTTATTTCTCTAACATAAAGCAACTTAATGCAAATGAGAATACATAGTAAATATTACTTAGTGCTCATTATGAAGTGTTAAATCCATCATCACAGCATGTGGTTCAGGACCTATGAGTTTAATCTACCAAGTAACATAACATGGCTGTATAAATATGTGCTCCCTCAGAATCGAAAGTCTATTTCATTTGGTGAAACCTGTAATTTTTAAGTACTTCCTAACTGGCAACATGTGAACAGAATGATTAAGATTAATTACAAATCCTCTGACTTTTAAATAAGGATATTTTGTTTTGTCTTGGTACCAGTAAAGAGCAGATTAACTTAATGTCCATCATTAGCAAGGACAGTAAGAAACTTGGAGAAACATATTTTTGTTTTAATTTTGTTTATCTTCCCACTTAACAATTATCAACATATATCTGTATATTTCAGAGTGATTTCTATCTTGGTCTAAGTTACCTGCACAGGTTGTTTTGGTTCTCCTTTGCTTCTATTAATGAAATTAATCATGTTTTAACAATAAGTGTGGGAAAAAATTAAGTACTTTGTAGCTATAGATATGAAAGAAAGGAAAAAATATAGTAACAGTGAAAGATTGAAGCCACATTTCTGTTATCCCTAGTTCGAATTTAAGATATTTGTGATATAATTGTTCCTTTGGGTGAACAGACATTATGTCATCCTGACCACATTGTGCCAAGGACTTGGCTGTTGCTATGGCCCCAGTTTCAGACTGGTGATCCTATCCTTATGAGGAATTTCATTAGGTGTTCAAGAGTGTTGCAGCTCCTCATACGAAAAATAAAGATGTGCTTGGACACATTTTTAAAACCCAAGAGGGAAAATCCACCTTCTCATGCTTCAACTGTTCTCACTCATCATAGCCTTGTTGGCAAAGATTTCCTTTCTCTATATTACATTTTTAACATATTGCTTCAATGTCTCTCTCTCTGCTCCTGTGTCACTGAGGTATCCAAAGCTACTGTGATTACAGATCCTTCATGTGACTTTCCTCTTGGGAAACTTATTGGAACTTCTTTTTGTCTCTGATCTAATATCATGGCTGTGATATTTTCTGTCTCTGTAGATACTGAAATTTTTCTTCTCCCTATATAGATTTTTGTATATATATATATTTTTTATTTAAGTACAGTCAGTTTATAATGTTGTGTCAATGTGTTTTTATTTTTATTTTTTGTCTTCCTCCTCTTTTTTCCTTCTCATTTAACATAGTGTATGCCTGAAACTTGCCATGAATACTTTACTCATCTGCCTATAATTATACTTGGGAAACTAAAACTCTGAGTGTGTGGAAGAAGCTTAACACATTGAAGCTTTATCTTCAGTCTCTATGAATAGGAATTTCTTAGGGAAATCCAGGTGGGCTGTCTTCAGGTCTTCCCTTCTGACCTGGTGAATTTTTGTGATCTAATCATACCAAGAAATCAATTACTGCCTATCTGTTTTACAGATTTCTGGGGGATTTTTTGTTTGTTTCCTTCTCATTTTTTCCATCTGTTGCCATGGGTGCCTATATCATAAAAATATCTTCAAAGTATTAATATTATAATAACCATAGTGGTCCATTGAAAGACTCCATCTTAACACAGATGTTGTGTTGTTATATTTGAGCTGTTTATTAGCAATATACACAAAGGTGATTTTTAAAATTAAGTGGCAATCATTTGAGTATATAATCTCAATTATCAGTACAGGTTGCCTGAAATAGTTATTTCTTACAGATATGAGTTTTGTAAAACATGTAGCATGGAATCCTGAAATGTGTAATGCTAGAGGATTTATCCTATCTAAAATGTGATTTAAAAGGAAAAAAAAAGAATAACACTCCTTCTGCAGTTCTATGCTGCTGTGAAGGGTAAAATTTTACCCAAGTTTGTGTGTACTGAGGGAATCTCTGTGCATCACAGTTTAGGAATAGAAATGGTCAGATTTTACCTCAATCAAGGAAATTGTCATTAACCAAGACTGATACCTTAATAATGCTATAGATGTAATTATAGTTTAATTTCAAGCAATATTAGAATCTCAAAAATCTTATTTGTATTTGTTTGCAAATCAAAACATGGTTTCAGCTTATCAACATTTTAATATTAGACATCTGTTTTGAGATTAGCTACAGACAAATGTAATTGGAAGTAATATTGGTGGTATTTGAGTGTACGTCTGGATTTGATCCTATGATGACTCAGATTAATGTAGATTCAGTGTGACAAATTATGAGCTTCATCTTTTTTTGGCTTATACACTCTTCATATACAGCCAGATGCATGATTTGAAATCTCCCTGCCAGAAACAGTATTCAATATAGTACCAAAGAACAACTCAGTTATTATAAGTAGACAGAATACCTAATCTATAGCTATATACAAGACACAAGTATTTTAGCATAAAAATATACGTAATAGGTGTTATTTATTAAGTCACTGTATATCAGCCCTTTACGCTGAAGGAATTAAGCATATTAATTATTGCATTTAACCCTCACAGCAAAATAATGATGTAGACTATACCATTATTCCCAATTATACAGATGAGAAAATTAAAGCTTAGAAAACATTGCTATCTTGCCCAAAAGGTATAGAGCTTGAAAACAGATGAGGCAATGCTAGGAAGTCTATTGTAGATTATGAGATGTAAACCAATGTGCTATACTGCAGTGTGTATGCATGTCTATAAAACACTATCTTGATCCTGACCTTGAGATGGGAGATTATCCTGGATTATTTTAGTGAGCTCAGTGTAATCACATGGATCCTTATAAGTGGAAGAAGAAAGCAGATGAGGGAGAACCAGTCAGATGGCAGTGTGGGATAGACTTGGCCCAGCATTTCTGTCCTCAAAAGTGGAGTCAGAGGGTCATGAGCCAAGGAATGCGGATGGCTTCCAGAAGCTGCTAAGGGCAAGGAACTGGATTTTCCCTAGAATCTACAGAATGGAATGCAGCCCTGCCGATTTCAGCCCAATAAGTTATATTTTAAGATCTCTGAACTACATAATGGTAAGATAGTAAATGTGTATTGCTTTAAGTTAATACGTTTGTGGGAATTGTTATAGCAGCAGTAAGAAACTAATACACGGTCTCAAAAGGGGAACAACCAAGAGCTAAAAAGCACTCAAGGACAAGCGTTCCAGTTTCACTTCAGTGCTACCTTTTGAAGAACTGGGACAATTTCTACTAGTAATAATGTGTCTTGCTTTTTCACATAGTTTGCATAATATTTACACATATAGGAGACTGTGCCAAAGCTGTAACTGAGAAAAAAGATGCACAAACAAATGTTCTGCTTTTTGTTTACCATCTAGCAATTATGTGATGCTACTCAAGCAAATTGGGTAAGAAATTTTCTTCTAGAAATCTTCCAGGTTGACAAATATATAACATATTTTTATTACCTAATCTAGATTAGAATTGTATTAAACCATTCTGAATTGTAAGGAATAATTATGAATTTGGGGTGGCGGGGCACTTAACCAGAAATTTCCATAATGCTCCATAGCAAAATACCCCCATCTTAAGAGCTTATCACAAAACTTCCTCATTTGTCTACGTAAGTATTGGTGTATGCAGTTCGGTTTCAAGGTATAGGTCATCAATGGTTCATCTGGACTCTGTTTCAGACTCCAAATGGAGTTTGGATCTTTTCTATGCATGTCATTCTTTGAAATTCATACATTTCCTTCTGCCTACTTACCATTGTCCAAAACAAGTCATTTTTTCCATGCCCAAAATCAATGGACAGGTAAGGACACTCCTTCCTTGGAGACAGGAGCAGGGTAGGTAGTGAACACTAGCCCAATGATGATATGATTTACAACCACCAACATTAATAAAAATGAGTCTTGGCTAAAAGGTGAGTTACTTTTATGCTTCCAAGTACTGTATTAATTATACCATCACCTAATTTTTCAGTGGCAAATGTCTATTTTACCATAAAGAGCTCTAATATTATAGTGAATTAAGCCAAATCTTTATTTCCTGCGAATCTTATTCAAAATTATACTCAGGGACCTCAAAAAAGCACCCCATGTAGTTTATTAGCTTGGTGAAAAAATATTATAAATGAAAATGTAAATGGTCATTTAGTCTAGTCTTGGAGATGAAATATTAATTTTTAGGAAAAAGTTGCTTTTTAAAACAAAGTCCTGAGTATTTACTATAATGGCCAATTATAGTCTTTGAGAGAAGGAGGAGGTCTTAATCATATCTTTGAACTGTAGGGAGTTTTGTTGGAATGCAACAAATAGTTTCTATTCTATCTAGGTACCAAACAGATCTATTTTAAGAAGTTATATTTAGTGCTTTTGAATGTATGTTAGATTGGTCAGAAATGTTCTTTGTAGTCTAAATTTAGCCACTTGGTTAACTGTTTCATAATGTTGTCCAGTTAATTGGAAAAAATAATAGTGTTACTCGCCAGTAATAATAAGGATTAAATATCCCTCTCTGGCATCTAGTCCAATAGCACTCTCAATATATAATAATCCTGTGTGTTTGTTTGAATTTTTATTACATCCTAGGTAGAGACCATGACAACAGCATTTTATTATTTGTCTTTCATCAAATAAAGTCAAAGCTAATTTCCATAGAAAGTGTACCTATTTTAAGTTCACCTGTTATATCGTTTTAAAACATGTTACTTAATCAATAGAATATTACATATTATGTAATAGGACATATGCTCTCTTAAGTTAAGTTTCAGTTTAAAATCTACTTCATCTGCCTGTTCCACTCTTCATCCATGAAGGAGGACAATTAAGTCAAGAAAATGTATCATGTCCACTATGGAAATGTTTAAGGAATTTCTCCAATTATCTTCACATTACACAGCTTGTCTTACTTATTGCATTTTTCATGGATACCCCTCTCTTACAAGTCCTGACCATACAGCCTGTCCCTAGACTTTGAGCCCCAGTGCCCTTCTTTGGTTGGTCTCACACATAATGTACTAAGTCCCTTTGTCTCTCTGTCATATTTGGTCCCTGCATCCACCTCCCTGGTTGATCCAAACTTTCCATCTCACTGTTAAGGGTAACAGGACCAAAGAGCATGAAAGTTCCAATTAATTTGTACCAGATGCACATGCATTATTTTAACTGATTCCGTTTACCACAGACATTTCTACATTTTTCTAGAATTAGAAGTGAACCATCGCTCAACAATTCTCTCCTCCCTTTTTTGTAATACTATTTTATCCTGTTTATTTATTTTAAAGTATCCAGTTGAACAATGATTTTTAGTGGATCCTCTTTCTTAATGTACCCCCCCCCCAAGAATTAGTGCAGCCTAGTTTTCCTGTATTGGTTCTCTATCAATGTCTTCCTAGAGGAAGAAGAACAAAAACCCCAAATTAGTAGAACGAAAGAAATCATAAAGATTAGACCTGAAATAAACGAAATAGAGACTAAAAAATCAATAGAAAACACTGATGAAACTAAAAGCTGGTTCTTCGAAAAGAAAAACAAAATTGATAAACCTTTAGTCAGACTCATCAAGGAAAAAAGGGAGAGGGCCCAAATTAATAAAATCAGAAATGAAAAAGAAGTTAGAACCGACACCACAGAAATGCAAGGGATCGTAAGAGGCTACTATGAGCAACTATATGCCAACAAAAAGGACAATCTAGAAGAAATGGACAATTTCTTAGAAAGGTACAATTTGCCAAGACTGAAACAGGAAGAAATTGGTAATATGAATAGACCAGTTACCAGTACTGAAATTGAATCATGTATCAATTTTAACACAACTTCCAGAGAGCAGCCTTCACTGACTCTGATAGCTCCCACCTGGTACTTTTATTCTTCGAGATCCCTGTCTGTACTTGTCACAAATGTCATGTTTTATAATAATGAATACGTTACTTTCCAATTGTTTCTCCTTATCGACTTATCTGTAAAATCAAAGACTTTCTCCCATTCATTCCTACTTGGAAAATCAGCCTCTGTAACAGTGCCTGGCTCTCAATAAATACTTATTGAAGGTAAAAATAAATAGCTGAGTAGAAAACAACAAAAGAGTAAATGGCAATATTGTTATTTTCCTTCTGACCTTGATTTTTTTCATTGGTTACCTTTGTTTTCAAAATGAAAACAAAACCTTAGCTCTTGGCCCTACTTCCTTCTTCAGTTTCCTCTTCCAACACACTCTCACAAACTCTTTCTGCTCACATCCTAACAAACTATTTACACCATCAATCACTTGGCTTATCACACCTGGTTTCCTTCACCCTTACTATTTTTGAGTCTGGAATGACTATCTTCCCTTTTCTTAGCCAAGTTATGATTATCTTTCAAGACTCAGTTTCAAGTACCCTCTCTTCAAGGTCGTGTTATGAATTTCTGATTTATGCCTCGACTTTGTTAATAACATCTTTTTTAACTTGGTGCCAATTTTAGCCCTCGTCACAAATGCACTGTATCATTTACTCATCTTGTGTTTCCATTAGACTATGAGTTCTGTAAAGACAAGGGGCACCCTTTAGCTGTAAGTGAGCCTCTATTTATGGCATGATGTGTGGTAAAAAAAATTGGTACTTCTTATGTAATATTATCATCAATCCCATATATCTTCTAGGTGTTATGTTAGGTGCTTAGGCACTTAGAGCTAACCAAAGACTGGTCATCTATTCCCTTCCTACCTGGACATGAGGAGATGGGTGATGACCAGCCTGTTTCATAAACATGCTTATGATCTATTTTGCTTACTGTAAATAAACAACAAGCATGGTTGACTGGCGACTAGGAGGTAAAGTGAGCATTTTCCCCTTTGTGAAGTGAACAGTGTGTGAGATGGAAGAGTCTCAAAACTCTCAAAATTTCATCTCTTAACCCAAAAGCAAAATTTATAACAACTCACTAGAAAATGCATATCTGACTCCTTGGGCTCCTCCAAAGTAAGAAAATTCCATCTCTTCTTGATGCTTACCTGTGTCCTTTGAATTATTAGTACAGTTTGTGCTGGGTGAGATCTATTGTTAGTGTGAGGCTGATTTAATAATTAAACCTTTTGTAGTAATTCAAATATTACACTTGAGAAAGAAAACTGTAGATGGAAGTGTTACTATGTCATATGAAACAAAGTGCCTACTTTGACGGCCTAATTGTATAATCAGATAAATGAGGAGTGAGATTGGAGGGCCTTCCGAGCATGTAGGTGGCAGATAGAATGTGAAAGATAGTTTATGTTCACTGAAGGGAGAAAATAGCTCCTAAACCTTGAGTATGATTATTATTAGATTCTAAGACCTTTTTCCTCTGCTTGAATCAATGACTTATATACGAGTTTTGTTAGCTGTGACACTTGAATTTGCAAATGACAAAGACCTAATTCAAACAATTTTAAGCAATAAAGAAAATAAATGGCTTATGTAACTAGAAAGTCTAATTGCAACTGCAGTAGTTTAAGTTTCTTTCCATTACTGCTTTCAGTCCTCCATCCTAACAGAGGCAGTCTAATTCTAAGGCTTCTGCAAATGGAAACACAAGAACCATAAGCTGCTCTAGGCTTCTCTCATTCCTGTTTGCAATACAAGTTCCATCCAAAGTCACAGAGGGCTCTGACTAGGTAGCTCTGAGTCTTCACTTTATTTCCAAGTCAAGCATTTTGCTTAGAGGTTGCGAGGTTCTGAATGGCCAGGACTAGATGATGCGATCTCTCCTGGCTCTTGGGGGTCAGCTGGGCAACTGAACAGTCATCAAGACTGAGGACAGGGGATTCCCATCCCCCCAGCACCACCAAAATTCTGAACAGATGGAAGTCTCATTCAGCTCATCGGCCCAGTCCAGATGTCTCTATGCTTTTTATAAGTTGTCTTATAAAAGACACATTTCAGAAACAAAGAGGGGATGCCTAGTATAAACACGTATAACAAGTACAGACCAATAGTTTTTTTCTCATCCCCTTTAACTTTTATTCTTTAAAAGGTACCAAATTGGGAGAACTGTGTACTTTTCTATCTCCCTTCCCTCCTCTTCTCTTTCCTTCCCCTCCTTTCAAGTAGTATCTTGTGTGAGGAAATTCAATATGAATTTTCCAAGACACTTATGCCATACCTATATGAAAAAAACAAGAGATGAGGAAAAAATGAGGTCAAGATAAATCACGAGGGGGAAATAACATAAAGGCCAAAATTGAGTTTAGTTTTTTTTTTTTTAAATCAATACCTTGATATCCTAAACGTTTCCTAGCAAAGATAATATATTCTGGATTCTAAGCATTCCATTAGACTAGTCAAAGAGGCAAACTAACAATGACATGATTCAGAATGTATGTAAGAGGGAGTCCAACAGTTCCCTCCGAAGAAACACAGCTATTTCTAACTCTGAGACCAGAGATGTATTTCTTTCAAGAGTCCTCATAGAAAGAATCTCATATAATGTAATGTACAATATTGCACATTCCTCTAGTAAATACAGCTGTTAGATTCACAGAAATATTTTTGTTCAACATTTCTACAATAAATGCAGCTATTGGGTTTAAAGAAGTACTTCTTACAAGTCCGCCAATAAAAGTTAATGTCATTAAATGAAATTTCAATTCTATAAAATCTGTCTATAAAGGGGGTCAATAGAACGTTGGGTCAAAATCATAACAAAACTTACAAAGACTGCATTTTCTCCTAATGTCTATAGTGAGCTATTGTAAATTTGTAACCATGGTAGTAATATCAGATTTGATGTGTGAAAAATTATTCCATTAACTTTTATAAAATGGACTGAAGTTTGACATTAAAGTCATAATTGTATTAATCCAGTAAGAGATGGAAAGGAAGAACCTCTTGTCCAAGAGTTGACTCCATTCCCTCTACAATACTAATATTCTTCTAACTCCAGCTGCTTCTTCATGCCTTGCTCTGTGTGAGCTCACTTAAAACCCATGTTCGAATTCTATTTTCTCTCAAAAGTTAGGTCCTACTCCTCTGTGACCCCTTCCCACCTTATAACACGTACTTATCTTACATAGGTATGTTTGGGTTTCTCTCTTTCTTCCCACAGAGATTCTGTCTATAATCTCTGTATGTATTAGCTCAGGGATATAATTCAGTTATCAATAAATGGATAAATATCCAAATGCATAATAAGGGTACAACGTGTTAACCAGGTAGAGACCTATCAAGCCTATCAGCTTTATATACTAATGAATTTATTAAAAAGCAGCAAATCCTTTAAATGTTGTTTGTGGCTATCCAATGTGGATAAATACAGCTATTTAAGGAATAGCTGTAGTCAACTATACATTCTCTTCTTGTTTCTTTTAAACAAAATCTTATTGAAAACATCATAGATTCAAAAAATTACTAAAAGGACAAAAATAACTCCACTGCACTTCACAGAGACCTGGTCATTAACTAATGGCGGGAGGGGCAGGAGCAGAGGCGGCCGGGCAGCAGAGAGAGAGAAAATGTAAGTAGCACAGTTTACTGCAAACTTATTTTTCTTGAGTTTCCATTTGTTAGGTCCTGCTCTTCTGGGATCCTTCTTTAGATGTTGGCAGTGGCATTTAAAATGGACATATAATGTACATTGTGACGTTATGTGGAAATGGATGTATAATATTCCGTGTAAATGACACGCCTGGATCAGCTCATTTGTACCTGCTCAAGTGCCCATGGTTCATCACTTACACAGACTATTGATTGTAACAGTGAATGGAAGTGTCCTACACTCTGGAAGTGAAAAATGACTTCAAGCTAGACAGCCATCTACATCTTAGAGACCACACTGATTAATCTCTGTCAACTTCTATAGATTTCACCTTAAATTCTGCTGGTTCTCCAAGGCTATTTGGTACTAGGTCTCAGACAGAGCAGAGTGTGGGGAGAATGACATCGTCTTAAATTATGGTGACTCAGTTTGGACCTGAAAGATCATGTCAGAATATGAGAAAAGGTGGATAAAAAATAAATAAAGGGAGATGTGGATGAGAATTTATTTTATTACAATTTTATTTTATTACAATCACTGTAGTAGCTCTGAAGATGTTCTAATATTTGAGAATTGTATGAAACGGTATTTAAACACTGCTACTGATACTGTCATCTATAAATTAGGAGATGGATGATAAGGACTTTATACAAAAGGTTATTAGTCATCTCTGTAAAAATAGATCTGATTTTACATGTTACATGAAAAAGTTACTTTTTTGTTTAGTTACTGCTATCTTCTAGATTTTAGAAAATGGGGATTTGGTTCTAGTTACTCCTTTTTTTTCTCTTCTGTAAACAGAACCAAATGCTGAAAAACCTTGTTGGAGCAATTGTTTACATAATATTAGATCCATATACATTGCTAGGAAAAAGTCTTGTCCCTTTCTGTGGGTTAAATCCTCCCTAGGTTGAATTCTGGGAGCAGATACAATGACTTTCCATCCAGGGCCAAGCTCTTGTTAGGTGCTTTAGTTTTCACCAGAGATTATTTCAAGCCTAGTGCCGTCCCTAAACATAGTTGGAGATATTTTATGTACAAACAAGTGGACAGAGGAAAGATGAGGCAATCGGGGGGAGGAGAGGGAGTCAGAGTCAAAAAAAAAAAAAAGTTCAGAAACCAACAATAAAAATAACTTCATTATTACATTATATACCACTGATTGCTAATACTGATTCCAGGTACTTTACTAGTTATTTTACACATGTTATCTCATTTAGTCCTCAAAACACCTACATGAAGGAGGTACTATAACTATTTTATAATTTTCAAAACTAGTTGCTTAGAGTAATAAAGCTGGTAAAAGAGTAATAAAGGGGGAGAGACACCATTCAACCTGACTCCATAGCATGTGGCCATCAAGTTGTCTTCCTTCTGCCGTATTATGTGTGGCTGTACCAAGAGTTTCCTGAGCTGATAAGAAAACTCGTGTGTGTGTGTGTGTGTGTACACACACATGCACATGTGCCTGACAAAGAAGACAGTCTGAAAGAAGAGCTGGGGGTCACAGTTCACGCTTTACACTAAATCACACGCTCTCCAGCTGGAGGATGGTCCCCTTCCAGTCCTGCAAGTCACGAATGTGCAATTTTTTCCAGCCCACGATCTCCCTGTCTTTGTATGTCTTCTCAACTAGTGTGCATAATTCACTTGACATAATTTCTTCTTTGAAATTATTCATGTGCCCTCAACTCAGGATTAAAGTGGAATGTTCGACAACCAGGCACTTTTTTTTTTTAAGTACTCTTTTAACTCAACAGAAAATACCAAAAAGCAATGTGGTAACATTTGCCGATCTTTCTTATTCCCTTGTTGCAATCATCTCTGAAAACAGTAACAATAACCACAGCAATGGCAACACCACCACCCATCAAACTACAGTAACGGATTCCGAGTGCTATATTCCAGGCCCCATTCTAGGCTCAGAACCCCCAAGGAAGGGCACTTTTCCATCCTAATGTTCTTGCTCAGTATGAAGGTGGCCAGTAACGGGTATGATGTAACAACTACCCTTTGACCAGCTCAGGGCTTCATTTTTCTACATCCCCCACCTCTATTTTGTTCGTTTTGCTTTGATTTCTTCTCATAGAAAGAGAAGAGATGCCATCTGACTGGCATTAGAAATTCTTCATGTGAATAAAATTACACCTTCAGTCCTCTTGTCTCATAGTAAAATGCTTTGCAAGATGTTTTGAGCATGAAAAAATGAAAATACTTACACAGGACTCGGAAAAGCACCAGGCCCAGGGTAAGCATCTGATACCTGTTTGTGGTGGTTGTTGCTGTTGCTGGACCCAAAACCAACTGAATAATCAAAGACAGTATCAGACAAAAATCAGAGCTTTTCACGGCCATCTTCGTTTTACAGTTCATAATGCGATGAAAAGAGTTCACACCATTCTACTAATTTAGGTGAGTTATACAGTGTTCAAGACTTTAAATTTTATTTACATTCTCTCAGCACTGCTTAAAAGAAAACACTTGCCACTTGGAAACCTTTGAGCCATGACCTCCTTCTAGCCCCACTAACCCACCATACAAAAATATCCACGTGACAACCAGGTTAAAGGTTCTCTTAGTTTTCAGTCTCAATTAGGGACTCATGGCACTTGGAGGTGAAGAATGTAACCTTTACACTGCCGAATCTTTGGAGTCCTGTGCAATCTCCACACACGCATAAACTATTAATGGACTCTAGTGCTTTGAGTTCCCTTACAGCACAAGTGTTACATACAAATGTAGTTTCAAAACATTTAAAATACTATAGCAAAAAAATTATATTTTCACAAAAACACACAGTGTCTTTTATCTTTTTTACATTCCTATGCTTACAACTTCGCCTTATTCAGTCAGAGGCATTCATTTGATGTAGGAAAGATTAGAACTGTTGGGACAGGAATACAAAGAGAAACAAGGATCAATAGTCAGCTTTTGGAATCCAAAATTGGCTTTCTTTGAGTTAAAAGCATGATAAGAATCTTAAAAGCCATGTTTTATCAAGAAAGAAAAGGATTTTTACAGCCTTTTAGGTTCCATTAACGTATTGTGAAATGGACTTGGGAAACTAGACTGCAGAGAAATCTCTTATTTTGGAGAAGATAACTCTTTTCTGAGCTGTGAATTTTAGTTTCTACGGGGAAGAAGAAAGATACAACATAGGGAAATTTATAATATAAGAGAAGAGGTAAGTCTGCCCTTCTTTGTCAGTGGTTTGTGAGAAGTGGAAGAGAAAGGTAGTGGGAAAGGATGTCTTCAATCTACTCACAACTGGGCTGAAACCAGGGAAAGGAGTGTTAGAGCAGGCAGAGAGCTAGTTATGAGCAGAGAAAGGGGTACACGGACCAAACGCCAGGAAACCGTACATCTTGTGAATGACGGGGGTCCTTGGGCAGACCGAGAAAAGCAGGAACCTCCAGACTGATAAGAAACCATACATTTTGGGTTAACAAGTGTCCTGGAGGCAGACAAAGAAAGGTGGGAAAAGATAGGAATCTCCAGTACTCGAAGGTGACCTTTTGCTCATTATGCCCTCATCCGAATTCCCCATCAAGACTAAGGACAAAAAAATCCCTCCACTCCTCGGGAAGGTGGAGCTGGGATAAAATCCAGGAAATATGGTCCAAACCCCTCCTCCATTGAATATTCCGCTCATTCACTTTCACACTCTATGTAACCAGTTTGCCAAAGAAACTCAGGGCAGCTACTCCCTGGAGGCTGCCCACCACTCTCCCCTTGAGAGCGTACCGTGCTGAGAACAAATGACTGCTATCATAGATTCTGAACGTCAGATCTGAGAACTCTTTATTAAACATGATCACCAGTCAACAAACTAGAAGAGATCAGCCACTGTGCAACTGAGACCAGAAAGAATCCACAGGACAATAACTGAAACTGAATCCCTACTACCTGCTGCTGCCAAGGAACAAATCATCCACATTCCCTTACACCTTGTGAATGCAAGGTTTCCTTTGTTCCCATGAGAGTACATAAAGCCCAACCAAACCCCTAGGCTCCTACTGCAAAGAATGAAGGAAATGGGAAATTAGAAGACGGAAACTTTACTCAAATTAGATTAGGGCTGAAAAAGTTACATTTTTTTATTGCCAATTTAAAATTTTCTCGAGTGTGTGTGTATGTGGCTTTCATTGAGCTAAAATCAAGGAATTGGCAGGGCTCTACTCCTCCGGAGGCTCTAGGAGAGAAGCCGTGTCTTTACCATTTCCATCTTCTAGAGGTCACTCTTATTCTTGGCTCATGGCTCCCTTCCTCCATCTTCAGAGTTGGTAGCATAGCATCTCTCTGGCCTTCTCTCTGGCCCCTTTTCCATTGTCACTTCTCTTTCTCTGCCTCTCTTCTGTCTCCATCTTGCACTTCTAAGGAGCCTTCTGATTACATCGGGCACATCTCTCTGCATTTTAAGGTCACTTAACAAATTCCATCTGCCAACTCAATGCCTCTGTGCCATATAACTACATATATGCACAGGTCTAGGGGATTAGGTCACAGACATCTTTTGGTGGGGAGGGTCATTATTCTAGATACTACATCCTGTTTTGCTAACAAGTGTCACCCTGGTCAATATTAGAAAGGTGAGCAAGAGGCAACTGAATGAATTTAAGTCAACAATCTGATTTTCCTCACCTTATGAATGAACCATTTACACAGCAGGGAGGTATGTGACCTATGTAGAAACCCACATAGGGGCATTTAAAACCTTCTTTGGGATTTTTGTATTAGAGACTCATCACAGAGCTATTAGAATGTAACCTAGGGAGACACTGTCCTAATAAATATCTTCTGTTCTTTAATCTAGTTCAAATTGGGTTTCCTTCCTTGTCATCAAGGAGCCTTCTGCATCATTTGCCTGAAAACGATTGTACAGGATTTTGATACAGGGGAGGAAAAACATTTTTCAGCCTCAGTATCAATCTCATTGTGAAGTATTATGGCCAGTGATTGTCTAATTTACTTTATTTTCTGAGAAAATAATGTGTGAAAATCTCAAGAAAGGATTCATAATCTTATTTCTTAACTGGATCCCCATCAGCAGCTAAAAGGCTGTAGCACTAGAGGGTAATAAGTCAACTTAATATGCATTGACTAATGGTTTTGTAATTTTCAAAGTACCCATATTGTTTCAAATCTTGTTGGGATCTTGTACCACATTGATATGACTTCCTTCTGTAAAAAAGAATATGCTCAGAACTAATGGGTGACCTTCTAATTTTTTTTTTCTGCCAAACTGAAACCATGGCAACTTATAGATGGAGCATTTCATTTTTTTCTTTTCTGTGTTAAAAGGATCTCAATCTTCTTAGACTAACCTTTCAGATAAAAATTGCTTTACTACAGATATATAACAAGAGCCTATTTTCCTAAAACCTGAAATAGCCCCAAATATATAACCTTGCATACTCAGTATCATCTCAAGCAGTTAAATATGTATAAGAGAGTGATTTTTTTCAATTCATTTCTTTCAACAGTCTTAAGATTTAGAAAACAAAATCGCCATTTCATTCAGATGGCATGTTTTCTCTTTCCTTGGTTAATGGTGAGAAGTAAAAACAGGACTAAGTGACTAAATTCTCTAGCACGGGTTTAACTACAATCTCCACCTGCGGATATCTGGTGCGATTACACGGAAGCACACAGCAACTTCTCAGTTGTGCTAAAGCAGAGAAGGCATTGTATTTAGTTTAGGTATAAAACCAATCAATGGGAACTACTTCTCAGAACACTATTTGTAATAAAATAATACTAATCAAAAAGCAGCAACATGTTGTTATAGACAGCACATAGAGTTTTCTGGCTGAGAATCAAGACATGTGGGATCTAGATATACTGTGGTTGTATGCCAGACACTGGAGCCCCAGCAAGATCCCCCAGCATTGTATTGGTAATAACGTACTCAAAACTCATGGAGTCTAAAATGTGAAAGATAAAAAGTGATGGTGGCTATGAGGGATGATATTTGGGTACAATGAGAGAATAAAAACAGGTAGAGAGGTATTGGAGGATATATGATGCCCACTGAACCACACTCTCCCCCACTTCTCAAAAAAGATGTCCACATCTCAGTTGCTCGACTCTGTGACCATGTTAACATATATGGCAAAAGGGACGCTACAGATGTGATTAAGGAGCTTGAGATGAGTAGGTGGGCCCTGGATTATCCAAGTGGGCCCAATGTAATCACAAGGGTCCTTTTGGGAGAGACAGAGAAGAAGGGACAAAGTCACAGAAAGATGGGGTGATGGGAGGAGAGGTCAGAAAGGAGAAAAATAGCTACAAAAATGGCTTTGAAAGTGGTGAAGGAGCCATGAACCAAGGAATCTAAGTGGCTTCCAGGAACTAGAAAAGGCAAGGTAACATTCTCCCCTAGATCCTCCAAAAGGAGCACGGGCCTGCTAACACCTTCCTTTTAGCCCAGTGACATCCCTGTTGGACTCCTGACTTACAGAACTAGAAGAAAAGAATGTTATTAAAATAACACTATATATATATAATAGCCACGAAATTTGTGGTGATTTGTTAGAGCAGCCATGGGAAATTACCCCTAGAAAACTCTTCCTGCAGTAAAAATTCATCTTCGATATGATTCCGTCAATGATTCTAAACGTACATAATTGATTTTTAAGTCACTATTTTCCCGAACTGCAACATTAACACAGAGTGAAAATCCATCTACATAATAACATTCTAAGTATTTTCCTCCTGCTTCCCAGTCATTCACTGCGATCTGTTTCCATGGCTCGTCATTTTACTTCCACATATGATTATCTTGATTTCTGTTCACATTGCATGTAACTTCCAATATTCACAGTTGTTGAAATTAGTCACCTGATTCCTCTCTCACCCATCCCAAGCCTCTGCAAATACACAGGCATGCAAGCACAAGCATGCACACACGCCCCTAAACATGTATTCCATTCACAAAAATTATAGCAAGAGCCCCCAGCATTGTATCGGTAAGGACTTGTATTTTGTTCTGGAATTTCAACAGATTTTTCCCCCTTTTCTCCTTCCTATGCTTAATGATTTTAATTCAGTGATGCCAACAGATAAGTCACTGAGTGGGGTAAGATCCAACATTGTAGAAAGAAAAATAAAAACGCCATACCTAGTCCTTAAGTACTGTGTATTTGGGGACACTCAATGTATTTTCAAAATTGCATTCTGTAAGTATTGCATAGGAAAAGCCAGACTTCAGAATTAAACCCTTAGTAAGTTGCCTTGACTGTTACCTATTTAAAATTTTTTTTCTCTCACGTACTGATAAATCTCTTGGCCCTGAAAAGTGCTTCATCACATGCTCGGGATCTGATTCTACCTAACGTGGCCAATTCACAAACTATAGAAATCATTCTGGAGTCACATTCATGCAAAGAACTTCCTTCAGACATAGGGAATTTATGTCTGAAGTAAATATAAATTATGTGAGTCTCTGCTCTTTAGTGGTACAAGCAATGTATTGTTATTCTTTCAATTTATTAAAATGGTAACAAAAATTTCAAAGACCACATAAAAGTAGGAGAGAAAAGTTTTGAAATTTAGGAAAACAATAATTGAGAGCTCCTTCCAATATAACTGACTACTCCTTTTTTCACTAGTCTCTCTGCCCTTTTATCGTTGTCCCATTCTCTTGATTCTGCAAACTAGAACGAACTTATGCACACACTTACAGACCATACACAGCATCCTTTGCAGTCAAGAGAGATGTAAACAAACAAAGATGTGGTGTGGCACTAATCATCTCCTGCGAGCCGTTCATCTCTCCTAAATTGTGTATCTCAGTAAAAAGTGATCTCTCATGGTTCTCAGGTTATTTCTCATTGTGCTTCATACAACACTGTACACCTCGAATAACACCAGGGGACCCATACAAAGTGCCACTACTGATGGTGGAAGTGCTCCCAAGAAGCAAGGGAAAGTCATGCCATTGCAAGAAAAAGCTTAACTGCTGGATGGGTACCGTACACTGAGGTCTGCAACTGTGGCTGCTGCCATTTCAAGATGAAAGAATCCAGCAAAAAGACGATTGTTTAAAAAAAAAAAAAAAAAAAAAGCAAAGGAAATTTGTGAAGCCAGTGCTGTAGTTATACTCTGAACTTTTTGCAAGAAATACCTGCTTACTTCCTACTGAAAATGAAGCTTCTATGTGAGTGCAGCGTTACCGTCAGAAAGCCATACCTATACGCTCTCTAACACTCCTCGAGAAAAAGCAAAGTCATTACATGACAGCCTAAAACAAAAGGAAGGTGAAGGATCTAAAGCTGGAGAACTGAACGCCCGCAAAGGATGGTCTGATAATTTTAAGAAGAGGTTTGGCTTAAAAAATGGCAAGATAGTAGAAGGAGCAGCTCCTGCTGACCAAGAATCCCCACATGTCATTACAAAAATCACTGAGGAGAAAGGGTATCGGCCTGAACATGTTTTTAATGCAGATGAAAATGCCCTAGTCTGGGGGAAAATGCATAAAAAGGACATTTATTAGTAAAGAAGAGATTTAAGGCCGAAAGGAGTAGGTTAACCCCATGATTTTATGCAAATGTTGTTTGTGATCAGGTCTGTTCTTACCTATAAAGCTCTAACCTCTGAGCCTTGAAGCAAGAAGATAAACACCAGCTGCCAGTCTTTTGGTTGAACAACAAGAAGGCAGGGACAAGAACTCTTTCTTGATTGGTTCTATTGGTGTTCTGTCCCTCAAGTCAGGAAGTGCTCTACCAGTAAGGGACTGCCTTTTAAAGTTCTTTTGATATTAGACATGTCCCTGGCCACCCAGAACTCCATGAGTTCAACACTGAAGGAATCCAAGTGGTCTGCTTATCCCCAAACACAACGTCTCTAAATCAGCCTGTAGATCAGAGGATTATAAGGACCTTTAAGGCTCATTACACATGGTACTCAATAAAAGGGACTGTCAAAGCTGTGGAAAAGAAACCCAACAGAGAGATCCTAAAAGTCTCAAACGATAATGCTATTGAAGATGCTGTAGTTGCTACAGAAAAAGCCATCAAGCCCAAAACAACAGATTGCTGAAGAAAGCTATGTCTACATGTTGTGCATGAAGTCACAGGATGTGTAACAGAGCACATCAAGGAAATCATGAAAGAGATTGTATACAGGGTGCAAAAAAAAAGGTGTGTGGGGGTTGAGTGGGGGTGAGTGAAGGGTTCCAAGACATGGATCATGGAGAAATTCAAGAGCAAATAGATACCACACCAAAGGAATTAACAGAAGATGACTTAATGGAGATGAGTGGCCCCAGGCCAGTGCCAGAATTGTATTACTGGACAGTATGCCTTGCTCTTGTAATTGGAGAAGCTGGCTATGAGCCTATGATCACAGGTAAGCATTTTTTTAAGTAACAATGTTTCTAATACTGCAGGCCATAAGAACTGCATAATGATTCATTCATTAGTATATATGCTGGGCTACCGTGAGGCAAAAGCATCGGTCCCACTAGGCTACCATAAAGTGATCATACTGCAGCTTCCTCATTGTCAACATACGAATGGTTATTCCTGTAAATATTAATTTCTTTCACATTATCTGTTCATTTTTGATGTCTAGTGTTATTAAATATCTACAGTGTTTTGTAAAAGGCAACACTGATGTAGGTACTGACAGATAATTCATCAACAGATGACATCAACTTACAGTATCATAAACAGAGTGCAATACTGTAAATGTATTTTCTCTCCTTTCTGAGTTTATTAATATTTATTCTCTAGATTACTTTACTGTAAGAATACAGTACATAATACATATGAGATGCAAAATACGTGTTAATTGACTGCTGATGTTATCATTAAGAATTCCAGTCAATAGCTAAGTTTTTGAGGAGTCAAAAGTTTTCCACTTCCCGGGGGCGGGGAAAGTTGTTCCAGGGTCAACTGTGCTCCCGTACACAAAGGGAAAGGAAAATGACCACTTTTACCAACTGTGTTGTTAAACGAAATCAAACACTAAAACAGATTTTGAAAAGGCTGCTGTGCCTAATTATGATGAATTTTGAAGCATTAATTTGAAAAATATACCACATTTCCTTTTTTAAAAGATCATTCTAAAAGTTAAGTTAATAGACAATGAACAGCCCTGTGACTTACTGCTGGTATTTTGTAGGACTAGCTGATAGATCACTACAAGACGTTAAGGAGATGCTAGACGTCCTGAAATATGAATTATTTCTTCAAATGTTGATTTGTGGCAGTTTTCCATAGGCTTAATTTGAATCCTATTTTCCACTTTTTTAAATAATAAAAATATTTTGCATTGCATCTGTCTTCTACTGGCAGTAGTGCCAGTTTGTACCAATTTTTGGCATATTTTCCCTCTTAATTACCTTTCCATATTACATAGGATTATTATGTACTGATTTCAAATAAAAATAAATGGTGATTCAATACTTTATCCTCCCGAAGAAAGGGAATTTGAAACTCTTTCTGAAATGGAAGCAAGCCTTGCCAGCTCTATTAAAATGAGGAAAGTAATTTACTATCGGGCATTTTTAGAATAAATTTATTTCCAACATCCATGGTTGCAGTTTTCCTTAACTAAAAGCAAGTTCATCTTTGTGACACCAATTCTACCATGCTCATTGTATTTCATTCCAAAAGATAGATTCACGAAAGTAGTGTGGTTCTTGGGTGTTACATACTGATTTTATAAACACTAATATGTAAATTCGATACTACTGCTTCAAAAAGATACAACTTTTTTCGGGGTACCTATATGAAATCTTAGTTTTCCACTGTCTACAGAAGGTAAATAATTATCTTTAGCTGATTATCCAAGAATTCATAAAACTCTTATGTTGCAGAAACTAGACTCAATGACAAAAAGACAACCTATGGAATGGGAGAAAATATTTGCAAAAGATGAGATTGCCAAGGGCTTAATTTCCAGGAAATATAAACAGCTCATACAACTTAACAATAACAACAAACAACCCAATCCAAAAATGAGCAAAAGACCTAAACAAGCAATTCTCCAAGGAAGAAATACAAATGATCAATAGGCACATGAAAAAATGCTCAGTATCACTAATTATCAGAGAAATGCAAATCAAAACTACAATGAGGTATCCCCTCACACCAGTCAGAATGGCCATCATTCAAAAGTCCACAAATGACAAATGCTGGAGAGGCTGTGGAGAAAAGGGAACCCTCCTACACTGCTGGTGGGAATGCAGTTTGGTGCAGCCACTGTGGAAAACAGGATGGAGATTCCTCAAAAGACTAGGAATAGACTTACCATATGACCCAGGAATCTGGCTCCTGGGCATATATCCAGAGAGAATTCTAATTTGAAAAACTACATGCAACCCCAATGCTCACAGCTGCACTATTTACAATAGCCAAGACATGGTAACAACCTAAATGTCCATTGACAGATGACTGGATAAAGAAGTTGTGGTATATATATAATAGACTCAACAGATACAATAATTTATGTTCAGGAGAATAGCCTTTTTATGTTGCTTAGAGAAGAAATTGAAAAGAAATGGTTCCCCAGCCTAGTCTTTATTTCATGTCATAGATTTAAATTAACTGCTGGTTCTGAACTCATTGCCATGTATTTAAATCAAATGGGGAAAAATCAGAGGGTCAATGCAAATATATTTAAGACTAGACGATAGGTTCAAAGATTCATTACTAGGATCTACGTTTTCTATTCATGCAAGGATATCATAATCAGAAACAGAACTCTATTATCTTGCCAGACTGGTGCCCTAATGGCACTGTGAATGGCAGTTTTCTGATCCTAAAACTCTAAGAGGAACAGTCAAGAGTCCATTGGCTTCTCAAGCCCGGAGCCACTGCCACCACCCCCAGCTCCCCTGCGGTGGGAAGGGCACCAGGTCATCACATCCAGAAGGGCCCAGAAGGGGAAGGAGGCGTTGCCTCCACCACAGCAGCTGCACCCACGATGCAGAGGATCAGGTGTGTGGTGGTGGGCAATGGGGCTGTGGGCAAGACGTGCCTGCTCACCTGCTGCACAACCAGAGCCTTCCCCAAGGAGCACATACCCACAGTGTTCGACAATTACGGTGCCCAGAGTGCAGTCGACGGGCACACTCTTGCCAGGTAGCTCTCAGAATGCCTTTCTCTCCTTAAAGAGGAGCACAGGGAAAGGGGCAGTGGGTCCTGCCCCACTCTGCTTGGGAACACCAGGTATTCTCTTGAGCTCACCCAGGCCAAGGTTGGAACCCTCCCCTATAAGCCAAGCCGGTGCCTCCTCCCTACTTTCCCCTACTGACCAGTTGATCCAGCTTTCCACACAGATGTTTCTGCCTACTGTGGTGCCTTCTCTCAGTTTAGGAGCTCTCACCCATCCCAACCCTCTCCCTCGCTGCTCCTCAAATTGCTCCCCCCTCAAGATGCTCTCTCCCTTCCCCAAAGAAGGAGCCCCAGAATCCTAAGAAGATCAATGTGCCTTAACCTACCCCCATGAGCCCAGGCCTTATGCATCCACTGACTGAATCCACCCTCCTGGGGGGCCTTTCCCATCCCCATTAGTGGAGAAAAAAAGAGACCACTGGCATGCCATCTACATGCATTTCCCTTCGCATGGATTTGGGAACATGTGGTCTTTTCTATCATTTTCTTTCCCCATTCCTAATCCAATAAAGTTGTTTTACTCAGTCCAACAAAGCTTTAGTTCATTTCAAAAGGTCCAGTTTTAGCTTGAGGAAATGTTTAAAATGTATCTCACAGGCTTTGGCAATTAAAGGAGTCAAAGAGAGTAACTGAATAGACGTACTTCTAAATTTGTCCCTTCCGGGGACTTCAAAATCTTGTCAAATCTTCTTAGAATTTTCCTAAAATGACATCATAGACCACAAATAAAACTCACTTTCAAATGTGGATTTTATACAGGTATCATTGTTGGAGCACAGTTTAGTAAAACTAGAAATTAAAAACAACATTTTAACTTTAAAAATCAAAATATTTGAGGGAAAACACTTTTCCAAAAATATTTTGGAGCAAATAAGAAATTAAAATAGAAATTGTACATGGTTATGCATAAATCATAATAAAAAGTAAAAAAAAAATACTCCAAGTTAGAAAAGCAATGATTAAATAAAACCAAGAAAATATAAAAATAATTAGTATGAGTTCATTAGAAAACAGAGAAACATTACATCTTTGAAAACTACAGGAAAAAAATTTTAATAGATCAACAGATACACAATTGGCCAACTTTTTCTGTAAAAGGTCACAGAATAAGTATTTTAAGCTTTGCAGGTCGTACTACACAACTACTCAAATCTGTCATCGTAGCAAGAATGCAGTCAGAAGAAATATGTAAATCAATGAGTGTGGCTGTGTTTACAAATTGTTTTACAAAAACAAGCAGCAGGCAGGATTTGGCCTATTTGCCTTAGGTAGCTGACTTCTGAATTAGACCGAGCTTTCTCAACAAATGACCGTTAGTTTTCTAGGGTGACAAACGCATTTAGAACATGAACAACTATCAACTATTCCTTTAGTATTCAGAGGCAACAAAGCAAAAAAAAAAAAAAAAAAAACAAATGTACTTAATTTAATATCAAAAGAAATGGGTATATATCGTAGAATGTTACCAAATGTATACGGACTTGTAGATAAAATGAATGTAAAGAAAAACTATCTTGTTTGGGGAAACTGATTCTAACTTTAGTCTGATATATACATAACTGAATCACTGTGCTGTACACCAGAAATTAACAACATTGTGAACTAACTATACTTCAATAAAAATAAAGAAATGTAGTCTGAAAGAATAAAAATGAAATTAGCCTAGATTTATGAAAAGATTTGCAGGAAGGACTGTGGTTAACAGACAGTCTCAAGCTGTAAGCTCCCTTAGGGTCTAACTCAGCTTTTGAGGTGAGTTCACACTCACTCCCAGAAAAGAAGTAACTCAGAACCTTATGTCACTCCCTGTCACTGCCATATTGGTCTTTTTTCAGCTCACATCTATACCTGTGTAAGAGGCCTTGAATGACTAGCTGAAAGAAAAAACGCCTGGGCATGCTCTACTGATGTCAGCTCAGAATGTGGGACAATTCTGGAAAGCGACAATGGCTGTATTACAGGCACTCTCAGCAATGACCCTAAAAGGGCAGGGAGGGAAAATCTTCTCACTGAGTAGAACTGAGAACGATTCACCTAGTCATTCACCTCATGTAACATAAGAAATGACCACAAGTAAGACTCTGTATTCAGAGATGGTGGCAAAAGGCCTGGTCAGCTGATCAGAGCCTTGGAAGAAGAAAGACTGGGAAAGTGGAGACAAGGCAGTCTGACATAAAGGGATGTGGATAGTCATGAAAATGAGAAGTAAAAAAGAGTATCTTGGTATCACGTGTTAATATCCTCCAGAAAGCATCTTCCATTGAAGAGAAACTAAACAACCATACAGACAGAATTACTTGGCCAGTTGATACCAGCCAAATTTCAACACTGGCCATCCCAGAACTGTCATGATAAGCACATAAATGGAATGGTCGTGGTCACAGAGACAGAGTAGCATGGGCTCAACAACATGTCTCCCTACTTACGAATTCTAATCTAGCTATGATTGCCTCTGAATGCCAGCAAGAGAATCCAATTCCCTCGTATTCCTTGTGGAGACTCCTGAAAAGCCCGGTGGTATAGTCATTCAGGTATAAACATGTATTCTGGGTATGGGACTTTATTTCTTGCCCAGAGTGTCTCAGCCGGCACCATCACTGGGAGCCATTAAAAAGATTCTTTAGATACGTACTTAGTGATACTGATTGTGGTATGTATGCAAAGAACATGAAAATCCATAATCATTTAACTATACATGTATATGTATTTTTTTAAATGTTCCAAATAGTACAGTGATGATCCGAGTAGTTGTATCTTGTGTGAATTTTTTCCTTTCTTTCTTATGCTATAAGCTAATTTTTGTATAAGAATCATGAAATACAGTATAATAAACATACATTTTTAAATACTATAAAACACCATTAGTTTTCTGTTGAAGAGAATCAGGGAATGCCAGAAGAGTTAGTTTTCTTATGTTCCATCTCTTGTAACTGAACATCTTGTTTTCCAAATAAAGTTGTGGTTTTCGTAGGCAATCTCTGCATTGACCAAACTGAAATCTATTAGAGCATGTTTGGTATCATTTTCACATTTTCAACCTAAACTGTTGCAGCCAATAAATAGGCCTGTAGAGTGGAACATTCTTGGTTCATTTGAAGTATTACAGCTAAATAAATAGGCAAGGGCCGAAGTTTATAGCTCCTTCTCAAATCTTCTTTGGTGGACTAACTACACTATTAAAGTTCACTTTGCTTAAAAAATCAATTGTGTATATATATATTTTTTTTTTTCTTCTCATCTTTTTCACAAAAGGAGGGCTGGTGGAAAATATAGAAGAATTTTATCAAATGTATCAAAAAGCAAACAATATGCCTGGATGTACCTACGAGCATATCCCTGGGGAACCACAGACTGTCTAACAGCTGTGAGTCTCTGTGACTGTTATCTAAAAGCAACATTCAAAAGGCTCTTTGGGGACAAAAGAATATAGGGTAAGAACTGCTTGTTAATTTGTGTTTGTTGTAAGGCATTCGGTAAAAAAAGAAGAATTTCTTATTCAGCAGCTAATAAACTAACCAAGTATTTGTGACTCAATGTCCAGTAACAATAGTATTTATTCTTAATTCTTATATTATTGCTAAGAAAGAGGAATAGGTGTCATATTTATACCTACAAGTATGTAGTTAGGACTCATAGCTAAAAATAAATGAATATTTTATCATTTTAAAGTCTTTTTCTCTGTCCCCCCCATTATCAAGTTTATTTTACTAATACAATAATACACTAATTTTATTTTCATTTTAAATTCTGAAGAGTTGTAGTGCAGAATAAAGATGCAGAAGTAGAAAATAGACACTCCCAATTTTCAGGTATTGGGAATAAAATAAATGCTTCCTCATTAAAATAAATATTTATATATATATATAATTCAGATTTCAACATTAATGTAACATATACTGCCTACATTATTTTAATATGATGCAAAATCAGTATTTCTTTCACTTTGACCTATTTTCAGACTGTTATCACAGATAATTGATTTAATGAAGAAAAATCGTGCAAAGAAGAAAATGAAATTAATCATCATTAAGTACATATATAGTTAAAAGTGCATTAAAATATCTCCATATTTTCACAGCAGTGTAAGTCTCAATTAGTTTCAGAGACCAGTATTTAATAGGCTGAAGAATATTTTCTAAGCAGGTGATTTGTTTTAAGTGTTAAATCATTACAGCTTAACATCTCCATATATTACAAAACTCAATTTAGTTTTATTTTGCTTACTCGGGAGTTTTAACTGTCCCCCCCACCCCGTATCTATCAATTAGTATCAAGGTAGATACTACACAAATTAATAATGCTGAATGTGTATAAAGCCTTGTAAAAAGCACTCTCTTGAACTATAGCTGTTTTTACTCACTACCCTTGAGACCTATTTTTGTAAGCTGGAAGGAAAGTTCTATCAGCAAATTAGAAAATGCTATTCGCTCTGTTACTCTGTTCAGACAGGATCTGTCTAATCCCGTGTCTAGGAGCTGCAGTTAAGTTATGAAGAGGTAAAAAATAACAGCAGTAACTTCTAATAGAAGACAAAGCTCAAGCTACCATGGAATAGGACATATAAATTTCCAGAGACTGAACAGAGTTTCTAGAAACAGTAGTCAAATGCTGCTTTCTGCCTCCTTTCAGTAAAACAAAAGAAGGTACAGGTAACCCAAAAGGTCACTCTATCAGGTAAACTTAGGCTTGGCTGCAGATGGCGAAGAATCCAAAATAACAATGGGTTAAACAAGACAGAAGTTTATTTTTCTTTTAAGTAATAGCCTAGACAGTTGTTCCAAAGATTATAGAGCGGATACTGAAGGCTATTGTGATGTGCTACCATCCTTCCATGTGACTTCCTTGTGGTCAGGTGGCTGCTCTAACACCAAACAGCATGTTTGTTTTCCAGCTAATTGTAAAGAAAAACTGAAGGATTCCTCCTCTAAAGGAGCATTCTCCCTTTAACGACATTCCCGAGAATTTTTTCATACCCCTCTAATATACATTGTCTTGTCTAGAGCGTATTACATGGCCACACTTAAATGCAATGGGAAGTGCAAAATATAACTGTTACACGATATACACAGCTAAAAATTAAGAGTTTCACTGATGCAGATCAAGATACAGGCACAAACATTTGCAAATTGCTCTCATGTCTCTTTTTGAGACCAAGGCACTATTATTATAGATGCATATGGAATTTTATAGGCAAGGATGTGGAAAACACTCAATAAACTGGGACTATCTCAAAAGGAGCATTTTTCTTTCATATTAAACAATATATGATGTTTTTATGTTGAACTAAATGCAGTTTTCCTTTCAAATAGCTTAAACTTTTTTTGTTTACTTAACTACATGGGTAATTTTAGTTTTTGCTTTATTTTATAAATATAAACCTGACTATATTATATAATCTGCTGAGAATCATGTAAAGTACTTCAAATTTAATAGGGAGGAAAGATACCAAAACTCAAAGATGCCAAGACTTGGAGTAGTAGACTTGAAGTATCAAGGCTTGTTTGTATACAAAAAAACAAAGCTAGTATTCTTTCTTTAACTCCAAACTGCTTCCTTCTTTACAATTTCTCTCATATATGCATATAAAGCTTTCAAACATATTTGTTGAGTCCTTTTCCTATTGGAATCTTTCTGAAAATATATACTTTGGTAAATAAGTTGTTTTATATACATATCCATTCAACTCAAAATGGATTAAGGACCTAAAAGTAAGATCTGAAACCAGACAACTCCTAGAGAGAACATTTTTAGTACATCCCTTTACATAAATTGTACCAGTTTTTTTTTTTTAATTTGTCTCCTAAGACAAAAGAAAAGCAAAAATAAACAAACTGGACCTAATTAAACTTAAAAGCTTTTGCACAGCAAAACTGTTGACAAAATGAAGACAACCTTCTGAATAGGAGAAAATATTTGCAAATGATATGACTGATAAGGGGTTAATACCCAAATATATAAACAGCTCATCAAAAAAAAAATGCCCAATCAAAATATGGGCAGAAGACCTCAATAGACATTTTTCCAAAGATATGCAGATGGCCAAAAAGCACATGAATAGATGCTCAGTATCACTAACCATCAGAGAAATACAAATCAAAACCACAATGAGATGTCACCTCACACCTGTCAGAATGGCTATCATTAAAAAGAGCACAAATAATGAATGTTGGCGAGTGTGTGGAGAAAAGGGAACCCCTGTACAACGCTGGGGGAATGTAAATTGGTACAGCCACTGTGGAAAATAGCACAGGGATTATTCAAACTAAAAATAGAACTACCATATGATCTGTCAATTCCAAGCCTCCGTATACATCCAAAGAAAACAAAGACACTAATTCAAAAAGATAAATACACCCCAATGTTCACAGCAGCATTATCTATAATAGCCAAGATATGGAAGCAAGCTAAGTACCCATCAACACATGAATGGATAAAGAAGTGATACACACATACACAAAATGGTATATCACTCACTCATTAAAAAAAAAAAATGAAACTATGCCATTTGCAAGAACATGGATGGTCCTGGAAGATATTATGCTTAGTGAAGTAAGTCAGACAGAGAAAGACAAATACTGTTACCACTTACACGTGGAATCGAAAAAATAAAACAGACAAATGTACATAACAAAACAGAATTAGAATCAGGTATAGAGAACAAACTAATGGTTGCTTACCAGTGGAGGAAAGTGGGGAGGGGCAAGATAGGGGTTAGGGGATTAAGGGATATAAACTGCTAAATATAAAATAGATAAGCAACAAGGACATATTGTACAGCACAGGAAATTACAGCCATTATTCTGTAGTAATGGTACACTATGTTGTACACCTGAAATATAATACTGTAAATCAACTATAACAAAAAAACAAAAAGTTATATAGATATAGTTTTATTACAAGGTAATATAGTTTATTACTAATTTTGATTGCTGAAAATCAAGATAGTCTCCAAAAGTCTAAAAGAGGAAATAAAATCAGCCATAATCTAACTCCTGGATTATGTATACTATATATGCTCATATTTATCCTTGGTATCTAAAGTTTGGGACATTTTGCTCCTTCTTTGTAAATTTCCGTAAATATTTACAATATAATTTTTTAGTACAAAAATCCAGTTTAATGGCTCAAGTTGTATCCATAAAAGATGCATCATAATTTATTTGGTGAATGTATTTTTGCTATTAAAGTTGATTAACCATTGACTTCTTCTAATTAACCTCAATGCCATCTCTTTGTAAACAACTGTATTTAGTATAAATCTCTACAAATAGAATTAGGCAAAAGACATGCTATTCTTTAAGGATTTTGATGCTTGAAAAAAAATCAACTCTCCAGAAATTTTTAATCATTGGTTTCTTCCACCATGCAGGGCAGTGCCTGTTCCACAGCATCCTCACCAATTAATTAACTAATTAATAGTTTCAATTTGTTATTTGACAAAGGAATTTTTGGTATTTGATTACTAGTATTTCATATGCTTGAATTTTTTCCTTTGTGAACTGTCAGCTAAGGTTCTTTTCCCAATTCATTATTGAGTTTTTAATTTTCCTTTGTATTTATTTAAGACCAGATTGTAATTCTCAGTTACATTAACTAATTACGCGCTCTTGGCAGTCTTTGTGAGGTTTCCTATTCTGTAACCTAAGGATTGTAGAACCTAGTAGTATAAGGTTTAGTACAAATAATCAACTTGCTTTGCCAAGAAATATTCAATTTAAGCCTTTTGATGCCATATGTAAATATGATCCTCCAGAAAGTCTGTGTTAATTTATAATCCCCCAAACCTTGGGGTTGATTTAATCATCATTTACATATAGCTAATTCAGGGACTTAGTCAATTAAGAATGTAAGAGGAGTTTTGCAATATTTCAAATGATGCAACCATGGAAAAAGGCTATATATTGTGCAGTAATGAGTACTGAACTGGTCATTGGGAATGTTAACTATGACTTAAGTTATTTAATATCTCTATTGATAAAATGAATGGGCTGGATTATATAACTTCTAAGGTCCATTTGCGTAAGTCAAATTCTATGCCTATATCTGCACATAAATTGAAAACATTGTTTTTCTTTTCCAAGTGGTCTACATAATTTATGATGGATTTAATATAAATAGTTTAGTTTGCATGTATACCATTGGGTTGACAAATATGAAAAAAAATGGCATTTTAAAGACCCTTAAAAAAAAGGATGTTACTAGTTAATCTCCAAGTATTTAACTATTATTCCCCTACTGTTCTGTGCTTCGATACTGTAATGGTAGAGGTCACTGGGCCATGATCCACACAGGGGGCAGGGGTCTAGATCAATGCTTCTCAGACTTTAATTCACTTACATGTCACCTAGTGATCTTGTTAAAAATGCAGATTCTGATCCCTAGGTCAGGTGAGACTTGAGATTCTGCACTTCTAAAAAGATCCCAGATGGTGTCCAGCTGCTTTTCTGAATAAAATCTGTAAAGTTCTAGGATACTTGGAACAAATACAACTCTCTAACAGGGCTTTGCTTTTGGAGTCACCAGATTATCCACTAAAACTAAAGTCTTTAGAGATATAAAATGGACTAATTCAACTTGATTATAATACAGCTTTTAAATGTAGACACCAATATTATGTTTGAAATGAAAGAGTGCTGTTATAGTTTTAAAAGGACTGCTAAATTGTTTTTGCCTGGGGGAAGCCCAGTCCCTAAATATCCCTGCCATCCTTCCTGACTGGGGAAGCCCAGCGGGTCAGTTTCCTGTGCCTACAGTGCTTGTGCCCTGCTTGCACTGCCCTCTTCCACTTAGCCTTAGAAAGAAGGCAGGACAAACAAGCCAACATTCTGTGCTGCGGCTAAGTTATCTCCTGGGACTCATGAAAACTGTGCAAGCCAGACTAGGAAGGAACAATTCGTATTCTGACAAGATGTCTCTGTTGTTAGAGAGGAAGAAATTTCCCTCTGCCCTTCTAGGTTCTTCTGGCTGGTCTACGAATTCAGCTGACATGACACAGATTAACAGGAGAAAATCGCACAAAAGTTTAATAACATGTAGACATAGGAGAGACCTGGGAAAAAAAACTGAGTCACTCCCCAAGTTGGCCAGAATCCTTACCTTGAATATCGTCTTCAGCTCAAGACAAAAAAGGATGTTGAGGGTAGTGGTTTGGGATTTCAAAGGGGAGGAAGGCAATTCATATGAAGCTGGAAAGCAAATCTTTGGTAAACACATTTGCTGTGCTATGCAGAAAAAATGAGACAGAGGAATTTTTAACAGACAGACTGCCAGGCTCCTCCCTGTCTACATATAGGGTTCATACTATAGTTGTCTATGGGGATGGCTCCCTTCCTGGAACAGGACCTCTGTCTACATTCTTTCTGGCAGTTATGGGGAGGGTCAAAGTTTCTTCCTGAGTCTTTTGGGCCTTAATTGTTTTTAGCTTGAAATAATCCATTCTTTAGGCAGCAAAGGGGGAGGAAAAAGAAAGACATCCTGAATCTTAGGGGCCTTAATTGTTTTCAACTAGCCAAAGGGACATTTTAGGTTGGCAAATTTTGTTCCTCTACATGATCAATAGTTTTCTGCTGTCAGTTTGGGCCAACTCCTACATGGTATTTGGAAATTATAACCTTTAGTTCCTTCTTTAGCTGGGGAACATCTTGTTTCTTATCTACCAGGTCTTAGGTGGGCAGGAGGATGCCATTAAGTTCCATGAGTGGTTCTCGATATAATGGTTGTGTATTACTGTGATCTTAGGAGCTTTTAGAAATACAAATACCTGGATCTCATCCCAGACCTAGGTGGTTCCTGGTCAGGCATTTTGAAATTGAATTTCTTTCCTCGGTTCAAATACATAGCCGTGATTTCAAATCTCTAGGCTAGAAGGAAAAGAATCTACTCCATAGCTCCCCCTCTGGAACTAAAAAATAAGTATTAATCAGACTAACAAAAGTATAAAGAGGAAGAAAGGGAAAGTCTCAACTCACAAATAGGATTACAGGATGTAGCAAATCAAAATACAAGACACTCAATTAAATTTAAATTAAAAAATTAACAATGCATATGCTTAATGTAATTATGTCCCATGAAATATTTGAGAATGAACTTATACTACACAAGTATCCATTGTGAGATAACAATGGTTGAGATTTAACTGGGCCTCCTGTGGTTTACCTGGCAAGCCTACTTTACAAGGGTTGCTTTAGGTCGCCTGTGAAGAAAATGTAGCTAAGAAATACATAGAACAAGGTACACATCATTATAGATAATCAGAAGGATAATTTATTACAGTAGAGATTTAAAACCAATGCACTAAGGGGGAAAAAAAGGATTGTTTTCTTAAAGTTAGGATTTTGGCAATAGTTTGACAGTTAGTACTAATTTCAATGTAGTGAGTTTTCATATTTTCACATGTGTGGTTTGGTTTGATTTGGTTTGGTTTCTCCCGCTATGAGAGTTGCATCGGCATGTGATTGGGAGGAGTTGCAACATGGGCTGCTGGCCAGATAGCAAGGTCAAGTTGGAACCCTGCTTTGACCTGTAAACAGTAGTCCACATCTGCCTGGTCAGAGCATGGATCTGTAAAATGTCCTCCCTAATTTCTCACTAATCACCTTCCGTGTCATTCTCTTCCGGCAGTGAGACCCTCTTTGAAGAGACATCAAATCACAGCATGTGACTTGGATGACGCTGGTGCTCAGAACTCCTCTAACTTTGCTCCTGTCTACTTTTGCCTTTAGGGAGTCACAGGAAGCAAACTGTTTGACATGTGCGAGTATGAGTGCTGGATGGAGAGATAAGTGTATTATTCAGTAAGAAATACACGCATATTTGAGTGAACAAGTGATGAATTTTCACTGTTCTCTTCCTGATGGGAGTACTAGTAATGTAGGACATGATGGGATATATAATAAGCATGTATTAATTACTAAAGATATAAATTACAGGGGTTTGTGATTTTTTTATTTTCTTCAAATAACCTAAATGGATGTCTCAACTGCAAAAGACCAACAAATAAAAAATAAAATAAAAAACCACAACTCCTCTCACTCAAGATGGCTGGGGAAGTTCCTGAATCCTACCACCTGGGACTCCTCCAGGGCCAAAGGTAAACTTGAGGCATCAGTGGCCCAAGAATTCAGAAGACATGATTGCTTCTGGTAAGGATTAAAAGTTGATGTTTGTATCTGACCTTGAAAAATAGTACTGTTTTAGAGCTAGAAGGTTACAAATAGGATTTCATAAGCAGAGGGACCTAAAATTCAGAAAACTGAAGGTAGACAAAGGTGCCAGTATGCCGCTGTTGGAAGGTTCATAGTGCAGTACCACCCTTACATCTGGGCAAGAAGACCTAGGACTCTGGCTGGGTCCCAGTTGTCATAGACATGCGATTGTATCACATCTGGGTGGCTCTTTTACGCAAGGTCTGATGCTGAGTGCTAGCACAGAATAACTTATGCACCCTCAACACCTGCTCTCAAACTCTGTTCAGGCCCCAGGGAAACCCTTCCTCCCAGATCTTTTCCTAAAAAAAAAGAAAAAAAGAAAAAAAATTACTGCATCCAAATGCCATGAAGGTTTAAGAGGTGAGCCACTGCCAATGTTAAAGATGCATACTGCTTCAGAGTTTGGGGAAGATTTGAGTGGCAGAAGCATTTAAGGAAGAGAAAAGACTAATTAATTAACTTGTTAAATTCTTTCCCTCAGCATGAATGCAAATAGGTTCTGCCTGTTGAAATATAATCTCCAAGTACTAGATCAAAGTACCCATCTTTCGCTTCGTTGAATGTTCCAGCTTATGGTTCCAGAGGGACAAATGAATTAGGGCGGGATTCTCCAAATTTGAATAATCATGTGTTGTGGTTACTGGCTACTGTATCTGACAGCACAACTTTCTATTCACTCAAATTATGAAAAAGATTTTATGCTGTATTAAGCTGAAATAAAAGCAAGAAAACTAAACTGTTAAGTAACTACATAATAACTCTAAGTCCAGAACTCCTCATCCCCATTACAAGAACACCCAGAAATGTATAAAATAATACTTAGTCATCCTTAATATTTCACTCATTTTAAGTCTTACAAAAACATAGCTTTGCACCTATTTTTCAATTTCATTGATATGAAAGCATATTAACATAGAAGCATAACATATTTTCTTTACTATATGGCTTGATTTACATCTTTTAGATATTTAGATACATGGCACGTAGCCTTCCTTTTTCTAAATGATAATGGCTCAAAGTGGTGATGGCGTGTGTAAGTGTCAATTTTACAAAAAGAAAACCCCTCAAAGGAAGAATTTACACGTTGTCCCTTGGAACTACGTTACGGAACTTGCTCAGGTAGGGCTGGAGATAGTGGTGTTACGTGGGAAACAAGTGGAATTTTCCAAATCATAACCTTGTGGTAAAGGCATGGCCTTTGCAAACAAAGTCCTTGAAGCAAATTCTAGCCTCACTTTTCAGCTCTCCGTGAAACTTTCAGCATTATCACTCCATCTTTGAGCATGAGTTTTGTGATCTGTACTATCACAGTAATAACACATGCCTCAGTGGATGAGTAGCACAGACGGTGTGGGTGCAAGTCCCGAGTATAATCCCAAGCGCTGTGCTGTGCAAAGTGTAACCGGAAGAAATCATGATATATTTTCATGCTGATGATGACAGTTATTAACCGTGACTATGTGGTTCATCTTCTGTTCAGGTTTCTAGTATTCATAAAAAAATCCACCTAATGGTTTTATTTTCTTTTGTTAAAAAAGCTAAGATCTTTCTGAGTCTAAAGTCTATCGTTTCTGTGGATTCAAAAACTAGGCAACCATGGCTAGAAACATGACAAATATGATAAATTGTTCCAAAAAGAAAAACAGAAAGATTGGCAAAGTTTGTCATGCATTTATAAAGGTTATTGTTTCAAGAAAGCAGGGCAATCCCATCATTTCTATTCATACTCAGTTTGGGAAACTATTTGTCAGGGCCTAAATGCTTAGGACTAAATGACTGGGCAGACAGAGAGAGATCACTGCCTATCAAAGGTTTCTAAATTAATAGACTATATTTAGTTTCCCACCTTTGAGAAGTTTCATTTCTCATTAGAATCAGTAAATGAGAACATTCTTGTCTTCAATTTCCTATCGATCAAATTAAAGCCACAGAGTCAATATCATCAAACATGCTGGACTGAATAACCAAATACTGGGTTTTAAAGGCTGTGCTGTTGCCAGAAATGGCTTTTTTTAGACCTCAGAGGGCTTACTGATACATCGCCTTGTTGATTCACTGAGAAAACTACATCAGTATCCAGAATTATTATTAGTTATAAGACCTATTACAGTTACATCAAAGGCATGCTTTTTGAAAAGCTTTAAAAAGGCACCCTGAGAAGCAGATTAGTCAATAAATCCATAAACACATATTTTTAATGCTGCATACATCATTAGAAACTACATTCATTTGCTTTTCTAGAACATGCTATTTTAGGCCTATCTGAACATTTTAATAACCAAAAAAGCTCACTAAATATCAACCCCTTTTAATCATTGTCAGCAGTTACAATAATATCTAAAAGCCACTAGCTAATGAACATCTATACTATGTGCCAGATTATGTATTAAACACTTATCTGAAAAACAAAACACATCATTTAATGCCAGTAATAACTTTTTTCACCAAAAAGAACAATGAGACTTTAGTTTCAAGTATCTCAAGAGAACTGCACAACTAAAAGTAACTGAAACACACCCCAGCCCCTACTCCTTGTAACACCGCTCAGCAGCCTCGTTCTGACCCCACCCATCTCAGGAGAAGTGAGTGTGGAAAACTACCACCTTCCCAGAAAATAAACTACCAGGAAGGCCATCACTAGGGACTCTCACAATCCTTATATACTCAGTAAGAAGAAACCCAAGACCTCTAACTTACTTCCCACTACCAGGAACTCATTCCATACATCCTGGGCATCCTCTAATTTTACACTGTTATCAACCCTCTCCAACATTCAACACCGTTCACTCTGTTTCCTGGAAAATCTCATCTTTACTAAATGTTCTTCCTCTTACGAGAAGGACATACTCCTCTAAGGATACTGCCCCCCATGTAGTCTTCAAGAGTTTGTTATCTTACCACTGTGCCTAGAAGTAGGGCCAGTGTCTGTGTTGTTTCTTACTGCCACTTTCAGGTAATTGTACTGCTACTCCTTATCTCTGGAGACTTTATCTTTAAAGGTAAGTACCACTGACATATCGCTTCCTATTATTCCCTCCTTAAGGCTGGCATTCGTGCATCTCGGCACCTCCTTCATCATTTAACACAGTCAGCAGCTGGCTCACTCTGTCTCTAAAACTGCTCCTTTCATAATTCCTGGTGATCTTTATTTCCAAATAAATGCCGGTGTACTCGGACTTCTCTCGTTAGTATGAATGAATTTCTGTGGTCCTGGTTAAGGCTAACGCTTCCTGAAATGCATAAAATCATCTTTTTTTTCCTGCGGTTTTCTTAACTCTATATTATTCCTTTCTCCCACTCTATGAGATACTTCTAATTGCAACAGAATATGCAAGAGCATCACCTAACTGCTAGCTTTTGCAACATGCAGCCTTGAAAAACTGACTATACTTGCTGCTTATACTTCCTTTCCTCCAATTCTTTCTTGCTTTTATGCCAAACAGGATTTGGGGTTGCTGTAACAAAAACTTACTTGAGAAGGTCACAAATGACCTCAATATTAGCATATTTATTGGCCAATTCTCAGTTCTTAAATTACTAGATTTACCAGGAGCATTGACACTGTATTTGACATTCTTCTCATTGTTTTCACTTCACAGACACCTCTTACTCTGGGTTCTCCTCCTACCCTCTGCCTAATTCTTCCTTTACCAGTTCTCTTAACTTCCCATCCTCTAGTGATGGAGTGTCTCAGCGCTCGGTCTTGGGATTACTTCTGTCTCTGTGCTACGTAATCTCAAACAGGCTCAGGTTGGTAACTCTCCAATTTATATATCCTCTGAACATCAGACTCAATTATTTAACTGCCCATTTGACATCTGGATTTGAATGTCTAAATAGGCATTTCAAACATGTTAGGTTAAAAACTGAACTCCCAATCTCCCGTACTCACTAAACCTTCTCTTCCCAGGCTTGTCATTTCTCTCAGAATAGAAACAAAACCCTTCTCCTGATCTACAAGGTTCTATACAATCTGGTCCTCTGAGACTCCCCTTGACATTACATTCTACTCAACTGCAGCCAATTGGCCTTCTTGCTAATAAGCCAAAGAAAGTCAGCCCCTGACATCCAGGCACTGGGGTGATGCTCACCACTTGGCCTCAAGGCAGTTACAGGCTGTCCTGTGCCAACAGTTAGGCCTCAGTATTATAACTGGTGTGGGGAGCATAAGCCACTCCATGTTGTTCCCCTGATGATTTCAGTGGCACTGTAGAAAGTCTCCACAATGTAGTCACACAGTAGACATGTGTAGAATAAAAAGATTAAATGAATTACGGTATTAAAAACAAAGTCAAACAATATGGATTTTTTTCATTCTAATTACATCATGGTTGTGCTATCTGGATTGCCCAGATCGGGATAAGCGACATTAGGCCTGCCTAAGCATTTCTATTAAAAATCATTACCCGCCTCATTTGGTTTGCTTCAACTTCTTCACACAATCCTTTAACATTTGCTCCTCTCTGATTATTTTACCTTCTCCAGGTACCTAGCTAACCACCCACTCGATTTTGTTTTTATGAGAATAAGGAAGTTTGATTTTGCTCTTCGGATGTTTCTTGCATGAGTTTGGGTCGTACGTGAACTCAGCATCTATCTAAAAGAACTAGAGAGTTAAGTGTGGTTTGGATAAGTGGAGGTAATTTTTCTCGCAGTATGTTTCCTTCATTCGCCCAAGTTTAAACTGTTGGCTGCTACGAGTTTCCTAGTTGTAGCAGTAGCTCTTGATACAGACTGAGTATAGGGCTGCCCTGTGATTTTTGTTGATAGGGTGAGTTTAATTTTTCTTCCTCCCAGGCGTGTCGCATTAGCCTGATCTCCTAC
The DNA here is from genome assembly GCF_009834535.1 of Camelus ferus. Classification (NCBI taxonomy): domain Eukaryota; kingdom Metazoa; phylum Chordata; class Mammalia; order Artiodactyla; family Camelidae; genus Camelus; species Camelus ferus. Next base: position 26,079,515 of record NC_045732.1, read on the forward strand.
ATGTTACATGTGACTTTCCATTCTTCTTATTTAGACATATGTAGGAAAGCAATGAAAACTTTGGCTACTATTTATTTATCCTTTGAGGGGATCCCTGGTAGGGAATACTCTAGGTGGAGCATAAGGAATCATGCTAATAAATGTTTTTGATTATGAATTGTCTTGAGTTTTTGTTTTTAATATATATGAAGATGTGCTAAAAATATAGTTTAACTCACGAGGCTAATTTATCTACTTAAATATTAAACATTCACAAAATTACAGTAATAAATGTTATTTAAATCACAGTCGAGTATTAAATATTCACATTATATCACAACATAAATCTTACAAGGCCTGGGTATGAAGAAAGCAAATGCCTACTATCCAGTAACTAAGCTGCAATTATAATTTTTGAAGGTAATTTTAAAACAATATTTAGATAATCTGTTTGCAGGATAAGTTATTTCAGTGGAGAAATATTTTTATTTAAGTTGTTTTTATTTAACTCATACTTTGTAAGGATATATCACCATTTTAAATACAGAATACTTGTAACATCACATTCAGGAAAAAAATATTTATTTGCTTGTATCTAATTGTGGCTACATTGTGGGTTTGTTATAGAACATATACTGTGAAGTACAGAATTTTGTATTAGTGTTTATTAAAAAGGTGTACTGAAGAATACATATCTTGGACTATCAATTAATGATACTGTAGCTAGGCTTTTCATCTCTGCTGGATTGTCTAAAATATCTTATAGAGTCCTCTTGAACTCTTGTGAATAGCTGCTTTTTTTTACTCCTAGAAGAGGGCGCGTGATTCTTTAAAATTTTTTAAAGTATCTCAATCTGATAAAGGACGCATATGAAATATTTACAACTATATCTTAATCATGCTATATTGAACACTTTCTTACAAAACTCAGGAAAAGAACAAGAAACCTACTCTTCCCACTTTCATTAAACACTGTACTGCAAGTCATAACAAGTGCAGTAGGGCAAGAAAATGAAATAACACAGCTGTAACATTTGTCAAACAATAAGCAAAATTGTGTTTATTCACAAACAACCTCCTTGTCTACATATAATGTCCTAAGGAGTCTTAAAAATCCTATGAGGTTTAAAAAGTAGCTTTCATCCTAATATGTAAGATACAAAATATATATAAACATAAATTTCTACATGAAAGAAAAACTTGGAAAATAAAAAGAACCATTCTATTTTAAATGACATAAAACGTAAATACTGAGAATAAATTTAACAAAAGATATGCCACTCCTCTACACTAAGTTAAAGCAAAGCTAAATAAACGGAATCTATATGAAGTTTAAATATTTGAACACTCAATATTGCTAGTAAGTCCTTTTTCTCTACATTGATCTATGAATGCAGCACAATCCCAATGAGTATCTCAGTGGGCTCTACTGAAAGGGAATGCTAAGGATCTAGCATAGCCAAAACAATTTTGAAAAGTCAAGTCAAAGTTGCCATTGTTGTGTAAGATTTCAAGACTGATTATAAAGCTTCAGTAGTCAAGACAGAGTGGTATTTATCTGAGGTTATACAATTAGATCAAAAGAACAAAGTCCAGAAACAGACACACATGTAGATGAACTGATTTTGACAAAAGTATCAACGCAATTCACTGGGGAAAGAAATATCTCGTCAACAAATGGTGATGCAACAACTGAATATCCATCAGGGAAAATATGAGCCTCAACCTCTACTCACACACAAAAATGAATTCAAGATGAATCATAGACAGAGCTAAAACTATAAAGCTCCTAAAAAACAAGATCTTTGCAGCCTAGATAAAGGCAGATATGGACAGACAATAAATGTACTAAACAAAAAAGAAATAAAAACATTTGCAATACACAAATCTCAAAAAAAAATCTCGTATCCAGAGTATACTAGGTATATTAACTCTTTCAACTCAAAGAGTTTTCCTTACCTGAATCACTGCAGAAATATCCTGGAAATGAAGCTAATCTTCTAAGCCCATTTAGAAATACCTGAGAATAGATAGATACATCAAAGTAAAACATACTTAAAAAAACCCCAAAAAACAATAAAGACGAAAACAAAAATAACACTTGGTCTTTGCAACAAAATACATTAACCAATGAGCATTTGTTATGAGCTACTAAGACATTCCTCTTACTTTCTTCCGAAGAACATTTGGGACAGGGGAAGTTTCAGTTCAATTAAAAAGTCATCCAGAACAACCCTCTTGTCACACACATTTCGTCTGGTCTCTTCACACTCACCTCCAATCTGGCTATACTTTTAAGTAGCAAATTTCCAGAATTGATACTGACTGGGTAGCACTTTGGGGAAAGATTCCTTAGGAGATAATACCAAAGCGTACTTAAGATAATTTTATCTAACATTTTACTCTAACTTCATCACACATTGACTCTCAAACACAGAATAACTAAATTTTAATTATCAATATTTTTGATCCTCAACACATGATTGAAACAAGGGCCATGTTGCTCCATAATGAAAATATTTCTAAGACCTTTTTAAAATTTACAAATTTCAAATATTAAATGATCTTTGGATGCCTACATTGAATATGCAGTGTCTTAGAACAGCTATTAACAAGGTGGCATTTAGAACATTTTCACATTACATATAGTAATAAAAGACTGGATATACTGAAAGGGAACAAGATTATAAATGTCATGCATCTGTTCATATTTCCATATCCTTAAATTTATGACTGAATGTAAAGCAACTGAAGAAATGAAGGTGTTATAGTGTTTGTGAGCACTGTCAACTGCTTAAACAAACTTTCTACCACAATAAAGCCCATCACCGAGGAGAAATTACTGGTAGTAGAATCCAAATTAAGGAGGACAGAAACAGTAGGAGCAAAAAAAAGGGAAGTTTCAAATAAAATGTAATGAGTGGAACAGAGGAAGCAGATTCCAGAATATATGAAACAGAATTTATTGTTAATTCATGAAAACAGTAGAAGAGCCAACACTAGAATGATGAAGTTAGAAAAGCTATCCTGCCTAATTCAATTTACCCTCTTAAAGCACAAAGAGAATTTTGATTTCAAAATCCACCCTGCCCCCCTCCCAAATAGATTCCCATACAAAATTAGCATATAAAAAAGATAAGGAACAAAATAATGTTTTATAGACACTCAAGGTACAACAGAAATGTATGCTGACAAACTAGATTTTTAAAAAGCAACTTATATTTCAATCAGAAATTTTTTTCAGCTTTATTGACATACAACTGACATACATCGTTGAAAGTTTGAGGTATACAATATGATGATCATACAATGTGATAATCTGATATATATATACTGTATTATGTTTACCATAATAAGATTAACACATTTATCACCGTACATGATCATTTTTTTTTATGGTGAGAACAGTTTAGATGTACTCTTAGCAACAATCAAGTATCGTCAACTATTGTTACCACTCTGCATATTAGATACCCCAAAATTATTTATCCTGTAACAGGAAGTTTGTAACTTGGATCAACTTCTCATTTCCCCCAACCCCCAGTCCCTGACATTCACCATTCTATCATCTGTTTCTATGAGTTTAGCTTTTTTTAGATTCTACGTGTAAGTGAGATCATACAGTATTCGTTTTCTCTGATTTACTTCACTTAGCATAATGACCTCAAGGTCCATCTGTGTTGCCGCAAATGGCAGGATTTTCTTTTCATTGCATATATACACATTTTCTTTATCCATTCATCGGTCCGTGGTTACTTCCTTATCTTGGCTATTGAGAATAATGCTGCAATGAACATGGAGTGCCCTTATCTCTTCCAGATAGTAATTTCATTTCCTTTGGGTATACGTGCAGAAGTGGGATGGCTGGATCATAGGATAGTTCTATTCGTAATTTTCTGAGTAACCTCCACACTGGCTTTAACAATTTATATCCCCACCAACAGTGCACAAGGGTTCCCTTTTCTCTACCTCCTTGTCAGTATTTATCTCGTCTTTTTTGACAGTAGCCACTGTACCAGGTGTGAGGTGATATCTCATTGCATTTAAAAACTTTTTAATTTACTTATATTTATTTTAAAAATTTTGTTGTGGGGGGGTAATTAGGCTTATTTATTTTTTTTTAATGGAGTGACTGAGGACTGAACCCAGGACCTCATGCATGCTGGGCGTGCACTCCACCACTGAGCTATACCCTCCCCGCTTTATTGTGGTTTTGATCCTCATTTTCCTGATCATTAATGCTATTGTGCATCCTTTCAAATACTTTCTCATGAATTAGAAGAACATGGTAGTGAGGTGAGTGGAGAAAAGGAAGATTTAGAAAAAGCAGCAGCAAGACTCAAAGTAACTATAAACAAAGTAAGAATATTTCAGATATGCAAACTAAGCTAGAGGGAAAAGCAAATGAACGCAAGGAATACTCCCTTATGGAAAGGAGATAAAAAGGGACTTGATCATAAAGAATTGAAGAAAGGAAAAAAGAGGGGGGGAATCAAAGAAATGTGATATGATAAAGAACCAAAATGCACAACATAACACAGAAAAATTGACCAAAGCTGTCGTCGCTGACATAAATTTTAGTGGAAGTATTGGAATACAAGAAAAAAGAGGAGTGTTCAAGTAAAAAGTTCTAAGTCACATATGAGGGAAGATAATCTGTTTTCAGACTTTCCCACAGACTAATAATTCCAGAAGACAATGGAAATGTCTCATTATTATACTTTGGTAAAGAAAATGTTAGCTAAGAATTTTATATCCAGCCACTAAACATTTAAGTGTTAAGTCCAGGGCCAGAGACGATCTTTTGAACTTGAAGCAACTCAGCAAATATTTTTACCATGAGACTTAGAAGAGAATTAACTTTCGACATCCCAAATGACCGGAGTGACAATGACAGAGACCGGTAGTGAGAATTGAGTATTACCTATACTTAAGACTATAGGTTGGTTATAAGGGTGACAATATAATGTGTAATGGCCTCTGTGTTCTGAAAATACAGATGATCTCAACTAAAACAGAGAGAGATGGGGAGAGTACATGAAAAGTAAAATAAACGTATAGATTGCCTAATAAGCATTTTAAAGAAAAGAAAAATGACTATTTCAAATCTGATGCTAGGAGAAAGGAAGAGATGAGGAAGAAGATATTATTAGCTAAAACTAATTTCTTAGTTGGGAACCAATAAATTACAGCCAAATGAGGAGGCCAAGAAGACTATACAACAAAACTAATTACTGAAAGTATCCCAAATTTTCTAAATTCCAAAAGATATGATAGAGGGAGAGAAAAAGAGAAACATATCAAGAAGTACAAAGGGGCTGAATTTGCCCATTAAAAATTAAGTTTTCAGATTAGATAAAATGCTAAATCCAATAATATGATGTATATAAAATATAAACTTAAATAAATTCGGAAAACAAAAAATATTTAAAGGAAGAGCATAAAAGGAATGTAGTGTTCAAGGGGTTCTCTCTAAATTTTCATTTTCCTTTAGACATCTGGCATATATAATACATTGTATAATATTTTGTATATACATGATGTATGATATATAATATCAAAAAGGTAGGGAAATACATTAAAACATTGAAAAATGCAATGATCCATTTAACATCAAATATATTCAATAGATTTATTTTAAGACAGCTGGTCACATATTTACACTTTCAGGATTATATCTCTTAACATGAAGACAGAGAAATCTTGAATGCAGTCTTATTATCAGTGCATCCTAGATTCTACTTTAATGGTAATAAAAGGGGCCATATACTATTTATTTTGACTCAAAAGCATTCTAGGGCAAACCTTTCATTATAATCACAGCATCCCTTTACACTCAGAATATCAGTAATTGGTGAACTGTCATTTGGATAGGGTTATAAAAGAGACAACTAGAAATTATCAATATTATGGGAAGTAACAACAGAATATTTCAGAATTTCATTTTATAGACAATCCTTTGAAAATCTGCCTGTCTGATATGCCTTTAACAAACTGCAAAACACATCAGTAAAATTCAAGTATTATTAAGAAGCAATAATTAATGTTTCTTTCTTAATCTTGCTGTCTTAATGTCACCTACTCCCCATCTTTCAGAGTATTTTCAAAGAGGCTCAAGAACAGTAAGAACCTATTCTTGTTGACCTGTTTATTTTTAATTAAATCATACCATTTACTCAAATCTCCTTCGATTAACCAGAATGTTTCATTTGTATTATTATTTCAATCACAGTGTCTTAAAATTCTCAACATGACTTAAGTGTTACTCTGTTTTAATTTATATCATATCAAGGCTTGTAAGTTTCCTAATCAATGGGGGTAGTTTCCTGTGTCCTAAAGTTCTCTCCCTCTAGGTTTCCCCTTTGTTTGACTTCACCAACTCTGGTGTCTTTTTTTTTTTTTTTTTTTTAATCTTCAGTCCTTATACATCCAACAAAAATGAGCCCTCTGAAAACTTCTCTGTGACTCACTAGTCCTTTTCAGCACATGGCACTGTTATTTAGGCTAAACAGTTTGTCAACAGGGCAAGGTAATTATTCTCACAAAATTTTTTTTCTAAAACAACAGGGTGTCTATGCATGTAAAATTAACACCAACTCGTGCTAAAAAATATGGAAAATGAACTGAAGAAACTCCCCATGAAGCATGGCTTTACCAAAATCATGAAAATATTTAAAATATCACAGAATACCCAAGTGAACTCAAACTCGAATGTTCAGTTGTTATTTTTGTTAAAATCAAGGATAACTGAGTGCAAGAGCTAAAACCAAAGGCTCTCTTTTGCTCCTACTAAGCTGAGATGATCAACCAACTGGTTTGTGTAATTTATCTAGGTAATTTTTCAGATATCTAATTTTCTCTAAATGGGTAACAAACTGGATCCTATTGGAGTTGGGCTTTGAGAGGGGTTCAGGGTGAAGACACCAAGCCAATCACTTATTAGCCAAATGAAATCAAGGCCTTTTGGTTCTCAGTTTTACTCATAAAATAGAAATGATAATAGTGAAGAACACAGGGTATAAGGACTGGAGATACTGTGCCTAATTATTATTTACCCACTGGCTGAAATAAGCAAAAAAAAAAAAAAAAAAAAAAAGGTAAAAAGAAACACCTGAAGGACCTACTATCAAAAGAAATATTCTTTGTTCTGACAACAGAAGTGATTTCTATACACATTTCAATGTATGCCTTGCCATTACATCTAAGAACACCAAGAATGGCCTTATAGGTTTCATTTTTGTGTCTAGAAGCTGATTCTATGTAAGCCAGAAGGTCACACCACTTCTTGCACTTGCCAGAGCCAGGCTATTCATAACCACATAATTCAACTTTGTATGTATACAGTCATCACCATGGAACAGTCTCAAGGACTTAGAACCATATTCTTCAAGCTTTGTTTTGGTAAACAAAAGTATCTCAGGTCTCTCCTAGAACCTCATTATCCAGATCCTGACTACTCAGGCAGTTTTGTTTGCTTCAATTACCAACAGGTAGATCAATTTCCTTCATCAATGTTTTATAGTTTTCAGAGTATAGGTAACCTCCTTGGTTAAGCTTATTTCTAGGTACTTTGTTGTTTTTGATGCAATGGAAATGTTTATGCCAGTTATAAATTCTGGGTTTTGAAGTGGAAAAAAAAGTCAATGAAGGGCCACAGATGGCAAAATGTCCTTTTTTGTGGGTGAGTTGTATTCCATTACACATATATGCTACATCTTCTTTATCCATTCATCTATTGATGGCCACTTAGGATGCTTCCATATCTTGGCAATTATAAATAATGTTTCTGTTAATATCAGGGTGTATGTATCTTTTTGAATTAATGTTTTTGTTTTTCTCTTCTATGTGCCCAGGAGTGGAACTGCTGGGCCATATGGTGGTTCCTTTTTTGGGTTTTTGAGAAACCTCTGTACTATTTTCCAATGAGGGGGGGTTTTCAACAACAGAAACATCAAGGAAGTTTCAAAGTATGAAGATCCTTAGGTGACTGTGGCAGAGACTTGAAAAAAGATACAAACGTAAAGCCAAGACATAAATATGGCTGTCATAATCTAGGGCAGGTAAGTACAAGGTCAGAATTTTGCCATTCAGGGGTAAAGGTATTGTGTTAACTGTGTAGATCTATTCACTAAAATTACTCTTATATTAACTTAATAGGAATCTGTAGTAAAAATAAATGTCATTATTTTAGATAGTTTCAGGAATGCTAGAATAAGTGATTATAACAAGCAATATTTTATGAAAAAAATGACCAATAGTATGACTGCTACCTAAATAAAACCTAAACAAAACCTAAACAAATGAATGGATTCATTCCATCAATACACAATTGGGAGTCCATGATTTTCAACTTTATTTGACCTGGTCCCCAGAGAGTCATCTTTGGGCACTACTGCTATTCCTCACAGATGAGGAGATGAAAAGAATATTTCTAAAAAATACAATATAAATAGAGGTGCTTTTCTTTTTTGATCTTTGATGGAATTGAATTTGTTTTGTGGTTCAGCAGCCTTCAGTGTCATATTAAGAAAACAGTTCTCCACCACTCAGTGAAAACCACCCCCACAATACTCTTGTCAGTGGCAGAGTTGGTCCAAATATATGAGAAGGCTTTCTACAGAAGGTGAAATACAACGATCAAATAAAAAAGTAATAAAATTTGGGCTCCGACAACCTACATTTCTGATGCTACCCTCAAAGACAATATTTTATTAGTTTCAAATAAGAAAATAAAACGTATTTACCCTCTATGGAATATAAATTTCAGTCTAAAGCATAGAGTCTCAAAGTGTGGTCCAGGGACCCCTGGAGATCTTTGAAACCATCCCAGGGGTCTGCAAGCAAAACTATTTTCATCATAATAATACATCGTTTTCTTTTTCCCACTCTCGTTCTCTTACAAGTACTACAATTGAGTTGCCCAGTGAGTATGTGACAAATGATACTGCAACAGATACAGAAATGTGTCTGAGAAATCAACTGCCTTCTGTTAATCCAGGTGGTTCAGGACGGCCACTTAGGAAGCTCCTGAACTCACCTCCACCCAAATCTACGGCTACATATGGAACCATTTTCCCTGAAAAAGACCTAACTAGCTGAGCGGCTTCTTCACAAGAGGTAAAAGAAAAGAAGCCACACTGAAGCCAGTAAGAGAGGCTGAGACCCAATCTTACCATAACACCCCTGCCTTGCACCCTGTGAAGTGACCCAAAATAGGGAAGGAACTCACAAACATGGAGCTTCACCCATCTGAGTGAAGTGTTCATACCCTATACTGGACACCCCAACTTTTAAGACCTGCACCTTAGACAAACCCCCAGAACATCTGGCTTTCAAAAACACTGGGGGTCACCTCCACAAGACCCAAAGAGCTGTAGGGATCTGAGAAAGGGCTCTTAAAGGGCCTACACCTGGATTCACACACCCCACGGTCTAGGGCAGAAGCACCCATTTGAAAAGCACCCAGATTTTATGTGAAAGAGACTCATTTCCTCATCTTGAAGCTCCCCCAAGAGGGGCACCGGTCTGCTGGGATACTCTCTGGTGACGGAGGCTGTGGGGCACCATTTTCATGGTCTCCCTCTCACAAAGCCAGTGGGCACCATTCTTTTCCCCAGTAAAACAATTCCAAGTATTTAAGAGATTTGCAGAAGTATAAAACAATGCCATACTTAGCATTAATTTTTCATTATGAAAATGTAAACTTTCAAATAAAGTTATGTCTATATGTAATAGGTTTAATATTGCTTTTTGGGGATATATATTATATATATATTTTATTGTATTTTATTTTATATATATATATATATTTTTTTTTTATTGACGTAAGTCAGTGTACAATGTTGTGTCCTCACAGACATAAAAAACAAACTTATAGTTACCAGAGGGGGAAGAGGGTGGGAAGGGATAAATTGAGAGTTCGAGATTTGCAGATACTAATATATTATTGATATTTTAAAAATAATACGTTTTACATTCCTTTCAGTTTTAATGCCTAATATGGTAAATATCAATAGGTTTAATCTACATAAAACAGTAGTTTTGGGGCTCCTTAATTTTCAAGAGTTTAAACGGTCTCCCTGAGACCAAAGAGGACTGATGATCTAAAGACATGACTATTTCTATCTGTTCTTTATCTTGAAACTTTGACCTAACAAATGATATAAAAGTTCAAAATTTTTGACTTTCTTTTCAATAAAGCAAATATGTAATTCTACTATTTTCAGAATGTGCCTTGGAAGATCTGATCCAAAGCAAAGGCACATATGGCAGTAAGTTCAATTATCAGGAACACTTCTGGAGTCTGCAATGATGGGTAAAATACCGAGAGCTTAACACGAAGACCAAGAGAAGCATTTCTGTCCGAGAACAAGTGTTACATGTTTATGTACTACCCTTAACTGTTTCTTACAGCATATCACAGATTTAACGTATACTGAGTATTTTTTAAAATCTTAACATTTTTTAAAGTATGTAATTTAAAAAAATCTAAGCTCAGAAATATTTTTCCTGCATGTGTTTCTCACCTTAGGATTACAAAGGAGCCACCAAATGACAACTACAAAGCAACTTATCCAAATTATTTTGTAGGATACTCAAGCCAAACTTCCCATCTGGTGTTAAAAAATTGTGATATATTTCCCTTTCTTTTAAAAAGAATTCTTTGCGAGGGCTCAGAAGAAATCTAATTTTTCCCACCAGGCTCTGACGAGACATCTAAATCTTGTGCTGAAATTGCTCGTTCAGGCTGGGACTACAGAGAAAGACCTGCCAATCAAGCTAAATTGTGTGGTGGCTCGTCAATCCTTGTCCACAAGCAATTAGAAGAAAATGACCTACAGCATTTCCATTTGTAGAGAGAATTTAAAGGCCTGTCTCAAAAGGTGAAAGGCTATTTCATTAAGCCATTGCTGACAGAGAAAGGAGACCCTCTTGATAGGAGTTCAACCTATAAATAACAGTCCTGGCAATAAACAGTAGTAATTGTGCCCTGCAACTAAAATGGAATTAGGGCAGACATACTAAAAATAAAGCAACAGGCCTACATTACAATAATCTGCTTTACATCGCTCTTGTGTTTTTTCTCTTAAAATAACATTTTGGTAGGCCTCCCAATTGTATAGACTTCTTCCCATGAGTATGACTTTCGGTACTTAAGGGTTATGGTAAAATAAAACTAATTGTTTGATAAGCGACAATTTATCTTTCTTATATATACTTAATAGCAAATATGATGCTTAGGGTTTTTTTTATTTTTTGTAAAATACACATAACACAAAACTTGCTATCTTAACCATTTTCAAGTATAGATTTTACTAGGACTAAGTAGAGTGACATAATTGAGCAACCATCTCTACTATCTCCAGAACTTTTAATTTCACAAAACCGAAACTCTGTACCCATGAACAAGTCCCTCTGACCCCCTACTCCTGGCCTCTAGCAATCAATATCCTACTCTATTACAATGAGGGTTTTTTTTTTTTTTTCAGATTCCACATATAAATGAGATCACACAATATTTCTTTCATGTCTGACTTATTTCACTTAGAAAATGTCCAAGGTCCATCATGTTGTTGCTAATAGTAAAATTTCCTTTGACTCGAGAACATTCCAGTGTGTGTGTATGAAACCTATGTTTTCTTTATCCATTCACCTAAGTGTCTCTGGACACTTAGGCTATTGCCACATCTTGGCTATTATGAATAATGTTTCAATGAACATGGCTGTGGGGGGTGGTGCAGATACCTCTTCAAGATAGTGACTTCATTTCCTTGAGATATATACCCAGAAGTGGGATTGTTAGCTCATATGGTAGTTCTATTTTTAATTTTTTTAGGAACCTCCATACTGCTTTCCATTATAATAATGGCTGCACCAGTTTACATTCTCACCAACAGTGTACAAGGGTTCCCTTTTCTCCACATCCTTGCCAATATTTGTCATCTCTTCTTTTTTTGATAGTAGCCATCCTAATGGGTGTGATGTAGTATATCACTGTGGTTTTGATTTGCATTTCCCTGGTGATTAGTGAGGTTAATTATCTTATTACCTGTTGGCCATTTGTATGTCTTCTTTGGAAAAATGTCTATTCAGATCCTTTGCCCATTTTGAAGGAGGTTATTTGGTTTGGTTTGTTTGTTTGTTTTTTGTCCTTGCTATTGAGTTGACCTTAGTTTTTTCTACCTAGCGAGTATGACATAGTTGGAAGAATAGAATTCCAAGTTTCTGAAGACCTAGTTAATGTATCTCTGTCATATCTTGACTATCATTAGATTCTCTTTTTTTCTTTATAGAAGGAGAAAAAAAGAATTGAACTTACCACCTTAAAAGATGGCGAACATTTGATGAACTAATATGTACAATCATTGAAACTCCATGCGCACACCATGGTATCTCTCTGGGAACTGGATGGGAATGTGGTGAGGAACAAATGTTCCAATTACCTAATGTGTTATTGATGGTAGCATAAAGAAAATATCAGAGGCTTTTAAGCAAAGATGACCTGGGTTCAAATCCAATCTCCTATATTTCTCCTTGCTTTATGACGATGTTACTAGAGCTTTGGGAACTTCAATGTCTTCCTCTAACAAATAGGGATGATGTTTATTACCTTAAATCAGTTGATCTCAACTGGGAGCAAGCCCACCCTCAAAGAGACACTGGAGAATGTCTATGGAGACATTTCAGGAATGTCTGGAAAGATTGCTACCGGCATCTAGTGGGTAGAGAACAGTGTTGCTGCTAAACATCCTACAATACAAAGCCCGCTTCCCCACCAAAAACTAAGAACTACTGATATTTGGGGCAAGATAATTCTAAGGTTCAGAAACCCTCCCTTAGAGGGCTTTTGTGAGGCTCGGGAGAGATTCCCCGTATTAACACAACTAGCAAAGTACCTAGGATATAATGGGTGGTCAAAATATGGTTAGCTCCTTTGTTAGACTTACCCTCCTATGAGTACAAATGTATTATCTACAGCTAAATTAGGATGAGCTGAGCACCCATCTATTTTATTAGCTGATGTCCAATCTTTTCCCTGAGTTCCTCTCCAAAAATTATACAGTAAAGCCCTTAGAAAGCATACATGTGTTACATAAATATCTCTAGAACCTTCTGTATGAACCCCAGGGGGCTAGGGGGATCAACACTTGATTTACCTGGGTATGTTCCAAGATTTGGTATAATTTAATATTTTTTAGTATAAGCTGAACTTTTTCCTTTTGAGGATAATAATGTAATCTAAAATTTTTTGAAATCACTTAATATACCATTTTCAGTCTAGATTTTAACAGAATTTTTGTAGACTTTTCTCACTCCAGTTAGCCTATAATACTTAAGGTGCACATATACTGTTCCCAACTTCCATGCTTCCTACATTGGCAAGTTGCTCCCTGCCACCATCTCCTGAGAACCGCCAGCACCATTCTCCCTTTTTCTCTAGTGAGAAAATGCCTTCTCCTTCTCATGTCCAGATTTGTCAGAGATGAGGCTTTAGAGCTGAGCTCTTTGAGCCCCTAAGAAGGTTAAGTCTCTTTTCAGGCCTCAGTTCTCTCCTTCCTAGAATTCACAGCCATGCGGGGAGCATTCTGAGTGAAGGGTGAGGTAGAGGCACGATGAGTATGCAGATTATAATTCCTTTAATCTGAGTACTAACTCTCACCTTTCATGTATGTTCCCCTAGTCCTCTCCAACAATCTTTTCATGCAACTAATACATTCAGTTCATTGCCCCAATTACATTTCAGTGCTCTTCACCATTTTATGTCCTTATATTACCATCTACTCAATGTCCTTGCCCACTAAATAAGTACCCCAAAAGCTTTTGATTCTTAACCTCCATTGCACTCAGACAAAATCCTAGCCCTAATTAAATCCATCTCTCATCTAATCTTGCTTGCCCTCAGGCAATGGTATGAGAGAGAAAATATAGACTAACCAACCCTACTTTAACTGTTTGACCACAAATCCCATGGGATTCTCTGTACTTCCTGGTAAACCTACTATACCATCGGATAAATCACCTTCTCCCTCTTTGAGGATTATTTTATACATTTTCTTCTCTCCTCCTATCATCAGATCTCTTATAGCCTATGTTCTACTCAGCCAATGAGTTGACTTCTCGATCAAATAAAAACTCAATCAGGAGAACCTCATCCTCCTTTTATTTCTACTACCAAATACACCCACCTACCTGCACCTGTACACACATTTTCTGCCTTCCCTCTTATTAAAATCGTTGACCAGTATAAGGTGCTCTGATATGAGCCCAACTCCTCCACTGCACAGTAAATTCCACTCTCTTGTCTCTTTACGAGCTTTACCTTCATCTCTCCAATGATTAATTTTTCCTCTCTAAAAAAATTAATTTCTAGAGACATGCTGTCATTTTCCTTATCTTAATAAAAGAAAAAATAGACTGTCCCTGACCAGTGATTTCCCCATTTCTGTGACTGCCTTTATCACAAAAATCCTTAATGATATATTGATATTTACTGTCTTTAACTCTACTCATTTTGTAATATCTTCCCACCACTTCACTAATGATTAATATGGCAAAGTTTTACTTAAAACCTTATTACTGACTTCTAACTATGACAGCATAACTTGCTTAGGTCTAAACCGTCTACTAAGAACAAACTGCAAATCTTAATAAATTTAAGATCAATCTATTTGAAGGAATCAGAACTACTAGAACATCCAGGATTGACATCCAAGATACAAGAGAAAAGGGAACTGCACTGCTTTTTCCTAAGCAACAGAGATAAAAGGGCAAGCAGTGTAGTGTCGAGTAGGAGCTGTAAGTCTGAGGACCTGAGCAGAGCAGGAAGAACGGCTCTGGTAACAACTTGATTTTGGATCTCTAAAGGGCTACAGTTTAGGAAAAAGGCCAACCTCAAAATAGACCAACCTTCACTAAGACCAGTCCTGAATTGGTTCAATCCAAGAAAGACTTGAAATGCATCATCTTAATCCTAAAATTACCTGAAGGAAATGAAAATCACCTTTGGTTAAAGATAAAATAATTTAGATCTCTAAATTAATCCTACAATATTTTGTACATAATATATGATAAACAAATCTATCAGGCATAGTACACAGGGCAAAAATATAACATTAGCAAAGCATTTAGAATGTTGTACATAGCACAGGAATGGGGGAAACTTACAAGCCCATTATTAGATGACTGATTAACTATAGTAACTCACCCAAAGGAATACTATGCAGCTATAAAAAGGAATGGAGACTATCATTTATACACTTAACTCCAGGATTTATTTCTACCTTCAAAGTAACTTTAAGACAAGTATGCATAGTATGGTTCCATTCAACAAAAAGTATGGGAAAACAAGTTACCTAATTAAAAAGTTTACCAAAAAAGTGGCATGATTAGTAACTATATATCTTTCTATACCTTGATTTTTATATTAATCTTTGGAATCATGTACATATTTTATGTAACTATAAAATACATTAAAAGTCACACCTAAGCTGTCAAAAGCTACCTGAAATAAAACAGCCAAATTCTATAGTGAGTTGATGCATTAATCACACCAAGAGAAAGTATTTCAATTTACTTTAAAGCACAATAATTTGACTGTACATCCCTAGTGGCATGTACTCTAAAGACAAAACAAAAAAAGACTAAAAACCTCAAAATATTTTCAGTAATCACTAGGTTTTCACAATGTTGGTATGGTTATTCAAAGATAGTTGTGCATGTATTGTGTGATTAAAAAATGAAAAATTATGGTTTTGGTAACTAGGATTTTTTTTGATGTGGGAGAAAAAAATATATAAAATTTCTGAAGTTAAGTCAAAACCTTCCTATAGTTATGAACTTGAACTGAAAGACATGGTATAAACTTCATGAAAAAAATGTATTTCATAGCTATGTTCACTGAAAAAGTTTAGGAACTAGGACTAACCCAGGAGCAATGTGCACTACTAGCATCCAAGCTGGGGTCTCTAAATACCATTTCCTATTAATAGCAATGGGAGTCGCTAAAGACATGGCTGATTCCAGGTTTGATGTAGGAAATATGAGTAAACTGGATCATCTTGCCATACTGGAAAGCAAGGGAAATTTCAAAAGTTATTCAAGGCATAGAAGAGTGTTTCAGGAGCCAACTTGAGTTGTCTCACACTAGCCAAAGTTGGCACAATTTAAACAACAATAAAATAGACTGTAGTGGACTGGAATATTTCAAGTGTGCTTACATTAAAAAATTTATAATGGCATTTAAGAAAAATAAAGTACATCTGTCACCTTCAGAGGACCCTTAAGTAACCAAGTTATTATTTTGAAATTAATAAAGGAAAAGACACAAACACTTTTCATGCTTCACAAACTGTTGCTTAGTGTAACAAAATGTTGATGAAAGGAAGATTATCTATATAGATCTTGTGCTAATGGTGGCAATTAAACCTTGTTAAATTGCCTAAAGATGGCTTACAGGACCCAAAATGGTACTGCTTATAAATCTACCATTTATTACAGGAATAGACTACAATATAGCAAAATCATTAAAGTCAGTAAATGCATCACAACTTTTAAAAGCTGTCTCAAAGCAAATGAATGAATCCAAAGAAGCCAGGTGCCTCATCATGCATAAAGTAGTCTTGCAAAAAAGTGAAATCTGAAGCTGATCAGGCCTATCTCAATCTAAGTACCAGTTGCCCTACAGCACAGAAGACAAAGGAATGTAATAAACACTGTGTGGACACAATCAGCCAGGT
The DNA here is from genome assembly GCF_009834535.1 of Camelus ferus. Classification (NCBI taxonomy): domain Eukaryota; kingdom Metazoa; phylum Chordata; class Mammalia; order Artiodactyla; family Camelidae; genus Camelus; species Camelus ferus. The sequence continues at coordinate 26,096,230 of NC_045732.1, forward strand.
ACACCTTGTAGAAATCTCTGCAAAAAGAATTTTTAATGTAAAATTTGAAAGGAAAAAAAAGTGGAGTTCCAGAGTGAATGGATTTAAGAGCATATCCACCAACTGCAACTTGTGATTATGATTCTGATTCAAACAAATTAACTTCTAAAAACTTGTATATAGAAATTGGGGAGGTTCAAACACTGGATATTTAATTAAAGGAACTGAAGTTTAAAAATAATTAGGTGTGATGTTATAGCAGTTATTTTAAAAACTTATCTTTCAGATATACTACCTTAGAGTGTTAAGATTAAATGAAATAATGCACATTTCTTAGCATACATCAGCACCCAATAGATAATTATTAATAGCATTTTAAATTAAAGTCAGAATATAGTCACCTTCAGGAGTTCTTTCTACTTCATCAGGATTTCTTAAATCATGTGATTTAAGTAAAAATAAAAGGCAGTTTAAAAAAATATGCTAGACTGACGTTCAGAACTTCATCTGGGTAGCAATAGTAATAGTTCCGCTTCCTCCTAACTTCCTTACAGCTCACTCAAATGCGCTGAAATTGGCAAGGGCAACCAATTTTTACTTATTCAGCGGTACCTTAAATCATTTTTGTCTTTCCGTATTCAGAGAGGACAATTATATAAAATCTTAAACTTGTGATGATGCTGACGTCATATTTTTAAAGTAGTAATGATCATTTTGTATAATTTGAGAAATTACACGTAATTTATTTTTCTTCAAGTTTTAAAGCATAGAGAAAATATCTTTGCTAGAAGCAGAACATTTAGCACGGACTGAGTTACCATTATTCTTATAAAAAACTGTAGAAAAAGTTCTGCCTTCCTGCAAAAATAATCATTTTTATGAAGGAAATATATCTTATACAGAAAAAAAATTCATATATATCTTATTTGAGGCAACACTGTAGACACACTATCGTGATTTTTTAATCTATACTGTGTAAACAAAGGACAGAAATTCAGTACAATAAAACTAAATTCAAAATACATCCTTTACTTCTGGGTTAAATTTAACCACCTGGCCTTCCTCATGACAAAAGAATGGAGAAAGATATTTAATGAAATAGTGACATTTGTCATTTGCTTTTCGAATGAACATTATCAAGGGCTTTAATGGGATTTCAAAACTTCATTCAGATACTATATAAAACAGATCCTAATCTGATGTCCAGGTAAATTTTTTTTCAGTTAAAGGCATAAAAGAGGCGGCAATAATAATTCAGGTACCTAGCACCAGCCTTGAAAATACCCGCAAGATCTCAGTCTCTGGCGCACACGGTATGTATAATCCCTGAGGCTGGGTTACAGAGAATAACTTTAAGAAATGAAGACTATCTAGATGGACCTGATCTAATCACACAAGCCCTTTAAACCTGGGTCTAGAGGGCAGAGTCTGCGTATTCAGAGACTTGAACAAAGAGGCAAGATTCTCCACGGCTTTGGCTTTGAAGGTGGAGGCAGCTGCACTGCAGGTAGAGTAATTGGCCTCTAGAAACTTAGAACAGACACTAGGAACCTACAGCCAGCAAGGTGCTAGATTCTTTTTCTTTTTTTCAGATTTATTGAAGTATAACTGACAAAATCAGAATCTATTTAAGGTATAATGTGATTTGATAGATATGGTTGTACACTGTGAAATAATTACCACAATCAAGTTAATAACATTTGTGACCTCACAAAGTTAACTTTTTAGCTTGTCTAGTGTGAACACTCAAGATCTACTCTTAGTAGTAGTATTAACTATAGTCACCATGCTATGATAGTCAATCCTCATTTTCATTCTTTGATCAGTATTTCTCTAATCTACCCCCACCCCACCTCTGGCAACCACTGTTCTATTCTGTTTCCACATGTAAGTCATACTATATAGTATTTGTCTTTATCTGGCTTATTTCACTTAGCACTCAGCATAATGCCCTCTAGGTCCATGCATGTTGTCACCAATAGCAGGATTTCCTTTTTAGGGCTGAATAACATTCCATTGTATGTATGTATATATACATTCATGCATATAGATTCATAATATGCAGTAACCTACACGTGTGTATGTATACTGTTGTGTGTGTATATATCTGATTTTCTTTATACCTCACATTCACTTTATCCATTTACTTGTCAATGGACACTTAGGTTGTTTGCTGCTGTGAACATTGGGGTGCATATTATTTTTCTGAGTGAGTGTTTTTGTGTTTTTCAGATATATACCCAGAAGTGAGACTGCTGGATAATATGATGGTTTGACTCCTACACTGTTGGTGGGAACGTAGTTTGGTGTAGCCATTATGGAAAACAGTATGGAGATTCCTCAAGACTAAAAATAGACTTACCATATGATCCAGCAATCCCACTCCTGGGATTGTGTATCTGGGTATATATCTGGAGGGAACTTTAATTCACAAAGACACCTGCACCCCAATGTTCATAGCAGCACTATTTACAATAGGCAAGACATGGTAACAGCCTAAATGTCCATTGACAGATGACTGGATAAAGAAGTTGTGGTATATTTATACTATGGAATACTGCTCAGCTATAAAAAAGAATAAAACAATGCCATTTGCAGCAACATGGATGGACCTGGAGAATGTCATTCTAAGTGAAAGAAGCCAGAAAGACAAAGAAACATATCATATGATATCACCTATACATGGAATCTAAAAAAAGACAAACTTATTTACAATACAGAAACTCTTAGACATAGAGAACAAACTTGTGGTTATGGGTGGAGGAGGGAGGGTATAAATTGGGAATTAGAGATTTGCAGATACTGATAGATACATAGAATAAACAAGTTCATGCTGTATAGCAGAGAGAACTATATTTGGTATCTTGTAGTAACTTATGGTGAAAAAGACTATGAAAACAAATATATGTATGTTCCTGTATGCCTGAAGCATTGTGCGGTACACCAGAAATTGGCACATTGTAAACTGATATACTTTAATAAAAATATATATATACAAAAAAATTCGGTGAAAAGAAAAAAAATATGATGGTTCAATTTTCAATTTTTTCAAGAACCTCCATACTGCTCTTATAAGTCATCAATTTACATTCCCAGTGTATCAGGGTTCCCTTTTCTCCACATCCTCACCAGTATCTGTCACCTCTTTTTTTTTGATCACAACCATCCTAACCGGTGTGAAGTGCTATCTTGTCTTTGACTTACCTTCCCTGATGATTAGTGAGGTTGAGCATCTTTTCACCTATCTGTTGGCCATCTGTATGTCTTCTTTGGAAAATGTCTATTCAGGTCTTTTCCCAATTTTTAATCAGGTTATTTGTTTTTTGTTATTGAGTTCCTTATATACTGTTCACATTAACCCTTTATTGGATATATGATTTGCAAGTATTTTCTCCTATTCCATAGGTTGCCTTTTCATTGTTTCCTTTTTGTGCAGAAGCTTTTTAGTTTGATGTAGTCTTATTTATTTTTGCTTTTGTTGTTAGTGCTTTTAAGGTCGGATCTAGAAGAATCATTGCCAAGACCAATGACCCCTACACTTTCTCCTAGGAGTTTAATGTTTTCTGGTCTTACATTCAAGTCTAAATTCTACCCACCTGAATGAGAAGCCCAAGCCCCAGAAAGTAGCTAGCTACCTTGATCCCAACCTTGTGATATCCTAAGCAGAGAACTGGCCTCAATGTGCCTAGACTTCCGTCTTACAGAACTGTGAGCTAATAAATGCGTTTCATTTTAAACCAAGTTTGCACCAATTTGCTACACCAAATTGGAAAACAAATGTACCAGATGAGACATAAATATAAAGCTGCTTTTAAAAGGTTTAAGTAGAAAAGTCACTGTGTCTTAAAAAAAAATGAATTGCCTACAGCATAGCATGTTCAGAAATACATTTCTTTTCCAAATTATAAACGTATTTTCCCATGTACAAAAGTGTGAGGATGAGTATTTGCCAAAGTAACAGTTACATTATGTTAGTATCTTTGAAGGGTGGTGCCTTCCATGCCTTCAAAGATTTCAGAGCCTTTTGAGGGAAGTCAGTCCCTAGTGCAGAGCTACCGGTTTATGTTCTGGAACAGTTTTGCTGAATGGCTTCCTGGGAATTCCAAAGTTGGGTCTTTCTTCCTTTAGGTTTAATTTTCCTTGGAGAGATTTGTAGTTACTAGTTAGGATCAAAGGGTGAACTGCTTTGGTGCACCGTGGGCTGGAGGAGATTTATGGCAGGTGGACTCCGTCTCCTGAGGCACCAGGGTTATTTCTAAGAGTAAGCTATTACTTTGTTATGAGCTGCATTTTCCAAATGCCAAGTGGATAGGACAGAATTCTAGTGGATGGAGTCCCTGGGGGTCCATCTCTTACGAAGTTTCAGTGCAAAGGGGAAGTTCTGCCTAAGGAAAGCATCATCACAAAAAACTTTAGATGGTGAAACACTCTTCACAAAGCTTTCAGAACTATTCGCACAGCTCATGAACTGTTTCTAAAAAGTGCATAGAACATAGACAAGTATTTGGTGAGGACATGGATTCATCTGGCCAAGCATTTTGCTTCTCAAGCTTTGGCCAAAGAGGTTTATAGGGTAGTGATGATTTGTGCAGCTAATCTCCTGGTGCAGGGGAAATTCCATCTCAGTTTTGGGACTAGAACAGTGGTCACACAGGGACGTGGTATGAGTTTTCCTCAAAAGATAATAGAACTTATTTCACTTTGTGAAGGGGCTGTGTGTGTCTACATGTAGGTAGAGAGAGATCTTAATTCACACATTCATTTCTTGTGGCCATACAGTTGTCCATGTTATTCCTGACTTAAATCAGCATGTTTAGGATATATTCATAACACAAAATACCTCTCTCTTCCCTCTGCCCCCGCCTCCCATGTTCCATCCCTCCCCCACTCTTAGCCCTCCCTTTCAGTCTGTAACACCATAGACATCATTCTCATTATATGCATGCCATGAGGCAGCCATTATACTGTGAGACACCACTTTGATTTTTACTATTTTCATCATTATTCCACTGCCAACAAATGTCGTATCACAAATCTTGTGTTTTGTTTTGTCTTTTTTTTGAAGTTTGTCTGCATCTACTTCTTCTGCCTTAGATTTGAGTCCATGGTGTGACCTGTGTTCATTCAGGGTGTTCAGTGCCCAGCTTGGTACCATGCGCAGTTGGCTGCTTGGTAAGACATGTTATATGGTGATGATAACACTAACTAGTGACCCAAGAAGAGAATTTTAAAAATATATTATTTGGCCTTAAATCCATCTCTGAAGCCTTCTGGCATTACAGCCTTTAGCAAATAAACACAAAATCTCAGTTTCCTAATCTATAACTTTTCTACCTTAGAGGCATTTTTGTGGAACTAATAATGTGTGAATCACTTTTAGATCCTCAGATGAAAAGCCCTCTGTAAACGCTATGGATTGGTTAATTATACCATAGGGGACATTTGGGTTTATATTGTAAAGCATGCATATTTATAGCTCTTTTATTTTAATGCTGGTTATTTTAGCTGAAGAAGCTATTTTTACTACTGAGGATGCCTGGTATTTTCTTGTTAATAACTTAGAAAGATATAAATAGTATACTGTAGCAGTTAAACCCAAAGGTCAAACATGCGTGATGCATAAAAGGGATACATATATTATCAATCCTTTTTAATCACAAAGCATGTCATTAGTGTTTGCACCCTACTTAACCCATGCATGGAGAGATTTATTTTAGTACAGAGCCTCATGTGGGCCTATTTGTCTACAACATCCTGCTATGTAACTTTATCTTCAACCCCATTTTATACTTTGTGAAAAATATGGTTTCAATCAGTTTTTCCACCCAATCTGTATGTAATAATATACCCATTACATGGAAGCTGAGAAAGCACATAAAAGACTAAATATAGTTCTATTCCTACAGGACCTCAATCTACCACGGCAGTCAGAAGCTAAACACATTATTTCAATACGACTAGTGCTGTAATAGTGGCTTGAACACAATGCTCTAAAGTCTTATAGAAGGAAGAAACTTCCTTCTTTTGGTGTCTAGGGAAATTTCAAAGGGGAAATGATATGTGGTGGACCATGAACAAAATCACTCATGAGTCACTTATACTTATGTCAAAAGGATCTAAAACGGACCTAGGAGGCCATCAAGGAAATGGAACTTACACAGGTCGCCGTCACCCCCCTACCAGCAGCATAACATCAATTTTTGACCCAGCCAACCTGAAACCACCTGCAATGTGTTATCTTTACTCCCTAGGGACTGCAGTATAAGCAACGACCCTGCTGCTGGCCAATGACTGAACGCTTGGCCACACTTGCTGTAGTTCTGCACAGATAACCTATGTATCTGGAATGTCTTTCTTGACTTTATAAACCCCCGCCATTTTCTATTTCTCTCAGTTGCTACTCGAATCAGCACCTCCTGAATTAAAATTTTTAAGGCTCCACATAAACTATTTCTTATTTGCAGTCTTCTGCATTTCTTGGTTGACAAAATATAATTTATCTAGATGTTTAAGGCAAAGAAGCATCACTCAGAATTTCAAAAAAAATCTATCCAGGATTGTGTTTAAACAGAGAGGAAAGTCATCCACTTAGGTAGATCTGAGGGATTTCATACTATTATACCACCCCCTAGACATTTCCCTCTTTACACCTGACATGTGACTCTAGGGACTCACATGGACTGCACTACTTACTGCATTCATATACAGTAATGGTGATTCGCACACCATGGGTTTCTTGTCTCCTTCCTCCTACTTGACAGCAAAGCGTGCCATCCGTGATGGAGACTGAAATGCCACATCTTCCTGGTCCCAGCCACCCTTGCTGCTAAGTATGTCCATGTAACTAAATCTGCCCAAAGACAGGTTTGTGTGGGAGGAGAGAAGGTTCTCCGAGAAGGATTCTCGTCCTGGATGAGAAGAGTCAGAGACAGGAGTGATGATAAAACAAAATAAAAACCTTATCTACTTAGCATCGTGCAGATGCGATAGATGTATGGCCTGAGTATCACCATGAGGGACCAATCCTGACGATGACAGCCAGTACTCTAAGTGTGGAGGAAAACCACTTGGGGAAGAGCCTACTTAATGACATTTCTAAGCATCTCAACTTACCCTGGAGATCCTACTCACCAGCCTTTTGGGAAGATAAAAATTGTACTTAATTTCAAAACTACTCTAAAGGATACAGTATTAATATCTATCTCTGTATGGCCATTTTACAAATGATTTTATGTTAATAAATGCTTTGATACAGCATATATATTTCAACATATAGTATCTTAAAATGTTAACAAATAGCTAGTATTTTAAAAGAACATTTTATTAGCAGATGTCTTTGTTGATTCTAAAGTAACAGATGTTTATTATTCTTAGTAAATTTGATTGGTTCATGTACTAATGGTGGCAACCGGAAAGGATCTGATTGCTGAAGACAACTCACAGGACCAAAATGGCACAGCTTACGAATCTGAAGTTTATTTAGAGAAAAGGAAATGATACAGAAGCAACGTCAAAGCCAGGCTATGTATCACAGCCCAAGACTGCCTGCCTCACAGTAGGATCTGATGAGGCCAGGTTCAAGCACCAATTAGCCTCCCTCTGTAATGGCCATAGCAAGACACAACTTCTCTCAGAGACCATTCCTTCTCTCAGTCCTGTATACACCTTGAAACCAGAG